>NC_080112.1:44010988-44310988 GCF_950005125.1 Chionomys nivalis | reverse complement strand
TAATAGCCAGAAATTGGAAACAGTGTTTTATCAATGGATGAATAAAGAAAATATGCTATATTTACATAATGGTTTATTATTCAGTTGTAAAAAAAAAAGAAACCATGAAATTTTCAGGTAAAAGGAAGGAGCTAGGAAAAAAATAATCCTGAGATAACCCATAATATAGTATGTATTTGCTTTTATATGGGTATTAGCAGTTAGGTCTTTGATAAGCAGGCTACAATATTTATAACCATAGAGATTAGGTATAGATTAAGGGACTAAGGATGAGGGCAGGATCTCCTTAGGAAAGGGAAATAGAATAGATAGATAGTGATAGGTGGATACAGGTCCGAGGGTGACTAGGGCAGGAGGATCAACTGGGAAGGCAGAGAATAAAGGGGACTTAGAGACTAAGGGGAGGGACAACTAAAATTAAGGGTCATTTGAGTAGTCATATGGAAACCTAATACAGTAGAAGCTGCCGAAAATGTATACACATATGAAGGAGATCTAAATGGAATCACCAAATAATAGGGGAGATGGAGCCCCAAATAGACATCTCTTATCACTAAATGAAGCCTCCAGTGCAAGGATCAGGTTATATAACTGCGTTATTAACCAAAAGGTCAATATGAGAACCTCCAAACAACCTAGACTATTGTGAAGGCTACTGGTTGCTTTCCACAAACTTATGGTAAAGCTGTATTGCTGCTGACAACACCTATATAGCTTTATTTAAAATAGAAAAGTCAAACTAGTACCTAAATAGAACCTTCACCCCTACTGACAAATGTTCATGATACTGACAGGTAGGTACTCTGTACACTACCAAAAGTAAATACCAACTCAGGTACAAACCTTTTGATCCACAATGGTGACCTGCTTGCAAGATACAATGGTGCAATAGTGGCACAAAGTTTGTGGGAGTAACCAATCAATATCTGATTGGATTTAAGACCCACTCCATAATATGGAACCCGTGCCTGGCTCTGATTGGGTGGCCAGGAACCTGAGACTAGATAGACCAGGGACATAGGGGAAAACCAAATACTACTTTCTGCTAAAGAAACATAGCAATAAAATGACTCCGAATGATATTCTGACATATTCATAGGTCAGTGTCTTGTTCTGTCATCATCAGAGAAGCTACCTCCTAAATTAGATGGGAACAAATATATAGCGTCACAACTGGATGATGTTCACAGTAAGGGACCTTACAACACTAAATGGGATGTCTCCATCAATTCCCTCCTCTCAGGGCTCAGGGAACGCTGCAGAAGAGGAGGTGCAAAGATTGTAAGAGCCAGAGGGGATGGAGGGCACCAAGGAAACAAGACCTTCTAGACAGAAGAGGACTGGCACAGTTATGTACTAACAGAGACTGTGGCAGCATGCAGAGTCTGCACAAGTCGAAGTCAGGTGGGGTCCCAGTGCTGAAAGTGGAAATAGACACAGGCCCCCATCCCTAACCTAGAAGCTATTGCTAACCACTTGCAAAAGAAAAATTAGCTTTCTCTGATAGAGTCTCGATGGTTAGGCAAACTGTGGTGGTTTGGAAAAGAATGGCCCCTAAATGCTTATATATTTCATATATTTGAATGCTGAGCCATAGTGGAGTGGGACTCTTTAAAAGGATTAAAAAGATTAGAAAATGTGACCTGGTTAGAGGAAGTATGTCACTGGTGGTTAGCTTTGAGCTGTCAAAAGCACATGCCAGGCCCAGACTCTTGTCTCTCATCTCTCTCCTCTCCCTCTTCCTCCCCACCTCTCCGCCTGTGGACTGGGATGTAACTCTCAGCTACTGCTCCAGCTCCAGGTCTGCCTCTGTGCCACTATGTTCCCCACCATGATGATAATGAACCAAATCTCTGAAAGTATAAACAAGCCCCTAATTAAATGCTTTCTTTTTTAAGAGTTGCCTTGGTCATGGTGTCTCATCACATCAAGACAGTATTAGAACACTGACTAAGACACAAACCATACTGACGCGCAGGCCCCATGCCCAGCAGTAGATGATGACTAACAGCAAACAAATTGAACAGTATTTTTAAAGATTTTTTTTTGTCTCACAATGCTTTGTCTGAGGCTATTTTTTAAAACCTTACAGATCTTTTGCTTATATATTATAGTTTCTGATTTTGTTTTTATGGGATTTCTGTGTGTGTGAGTGTGTGTCTTTATATTTGTATGTGCCTTTTGTGCTTTTTCTTTGTCTCTTTTTTCTGTTGTTTTGCCCTATTCTAGTTTGTTTGGTTTTATCTTATTATTATTAATAATTTATTTTAGAAGCCTATTTATATTGTATTGAGAGGGAAAAAGAAAGTGTGTGGAGCAGGGGAGGGAGGAGGCTTTGGGAGGAGCTGGGGGAGGGGAAACCAAAATCATAATATAGCATATGAAAAAAATCTATTTTCAATAAAAAGTTAAAAATGGATTTTTCCATAAAAGGCAAAATCTGACTTTCCTGAAGCACAATTGAAATTCTTTGCTTCATAAATATGATGATAACATTTCTGAAGGAGGCTTCCAGTTAGAAAGAAGAGAAGGAACTAAAAATAAACCCCACCCTCAGCTTCTTCTCTGCGCTTTGGCAGTCCTTGGCTGTCCTAAATGAAATGAATTCCTACTCTGAGCAGCACTGGAGTACAATAGAAATGGTTGAATGAAGCTGAGCATGTGATACCATGAAGATTTTTTTCCTTGATCAGAAATGAAGATTAAGCAACATAAAACTCCACAAATAATAAAATAAAAAGCAACTAAAAATGATCACCAATGAGGAATAAATGCCATCTATGGCAGATGACCACAATACTCAATGTTTTTTAAGGGTCACATGTGATACTGTTGCATTCCACTTAAATAGATCTAGGGTCTGTGAGGTATAAGAAGGCTGAGGGAAAATCAGGGCTGCTTTGCTTGCCCTCATTCACTCCTTGTTGGTGGGTACATGTTTGTTGTTGTTATTGTTGTTATTGATGCTGCTGCTGCAGTCTTTCACCAGCATCGTGGGACCTGGGATAATGCTAGAAGTAAAGGTGGAGACATAGTTTTCTGAAATCTTTGTTTTGGCAGGTTATATGTATGGATTATACAGTTTTATAAAAGTCTTATCCTTTGTATAAAAATTCTTTATATTATAAAAAGTATTTTAAAGGTATTATAAAGGCATACCATATAAATAAAATGATGGCTATGATTAACAAGTTACAGGCACTATTTGCTTTTGAATTACAGTTTTTAGTTTCATTTATTATTTGGTGCAGAGTATGTGTGCTTGTGTTTATGTGTGTGGACCTGTGTGTGCATGTATGTGCGTTGAGGTCAGAAGTCGACATTAGATATCTTCCTCAGTTACTCCACTTTTTTGAGACACAGTTTCTGCCTGCATTTTAGGTCCCATATTCAATTTTAGATAATACTAATTCTCTGCAATTGCTTATGTACCATGCTAAAAAAAAATCAAGACATTAGTCATGTTATACTTGTTTCCATCTTCCCTTGTGGTTTTCTTCATTACCATACTGCTTTCATGCTGTGTTGGTTTATGAAACAGTGATACTATGCTCAGCAGCCTTCCCCCCCCCCCGACAGTTGTTTAAAATTTCTATTGAAGTACATTCTTTGTAGCTTGCCTGTTGGGTGGTTGCAGATCCTCCATCCCTAAGCCTTTAGTTCTCTGTCCTCTTATAAGTCTCAAGTTCATCTTCAAGTTCATCATCAAGAGTACTCATGGGCCTGTGTCACTGAGTTTCTTATTGGTGAGCAGCTTTCTGCCACTTCTTGGCTCAAATATCATCTTGAATGGATGTCACATTCTCTCCTGTAGAATGTCCCAGTCATTCTTGCATTATCAACTGACTGTCATTGTCACTGAAGAAATGCAGTAACTTTCCCCCTATTTTGTTTGCTTTTTCTTACTGAAGTATGTTTTTTTCTGCCATGATTTTTTCTGTTTGATGTGTGTATGTGTGCATATTTATGTGTTTGTGTTATGTGTTTGTGTGCATTCTCATGTTTGCATGCACATCTTCATATGTGCATGTGTTTGTGTATATGTGTATAAGTATGTGTGACAATGCAATATTGTGAAAATATCTCTTACATTCTAGGAGACTGGAACGTTTGCTGAACCTCATAGCCAAAGTTAATAGTACACACTGAGGTCTCTTAAGATTTATATCCTACTGTGTACTCAGCCTGTTTAACCTGCTTTTAGGAGACCAATGTAGCAATCAACTGTAGTATTTGCCTTGGATTTTCCATACAATCAACTTTTTACAACACAAGCTAATGCATAGCTGTAATCTTAGGATAGTACTCTTTCATGCCTACCACCGAGAATAATACATGTGTGTCATTTGTTGAAAGCTGTAAATACAGAGTTTGAAGGCAATCTTCTAAAATGATATCCACTATAAACTTTGAACACAATATTTGGCTATTTCTTGAGAAACAATAATATACATAGTACTGTTGTCTGGATCAGTTAGAGCCATTGACTAAGTCCCTTGTAAAACTCTATGAAAGATTTATGTAAATTATCACTCATTCCTTCCAATATGATGCTTTCTATGCTGTTCAATAGACAGAGCAAAGCCCTTTGTTATGGACAAACACAAACATACAGACTCACACACAGGGACAGACACCAATACAGATAGTGATTCACAGGACAACCCTCAGGTAGGCACAGATTCAGGCTCCTACAACAGACAGACAATGGATGGAAGACACAGGGAGCATAAAGTAGTGAATTCAAATCTGGACTCAGTGAAGTGACTCCAAGGAGAAGTGCATTTATTTATTTGTTTAATGTGACACTGGTGGATTATTGGAGTCTTGGAGTTAATTGCTAATGCATTTAATCTACACAAGTGTTTGTGTACATGTGAAAGCTGTGTCAACCTTGGGTGTCATTCTTCATGTGACATCTAGTTTTTTTCTTTTTATTAAAATTGAAAGTATTTATGTTTTTTCATTTCTCTTTTTTGTTAGTGTTTTCTCATTTTTTTTGCCACCCTTTTATTTTTGAGACAGGATCTCTCTCTGTGATCTGGTTCTTGCCAATTAGACTGACTGTCTTGGCCAGTGAGTTCTAGGGATCTACCTGCTTCTACCTCACCAGCACCGAGATTGTAAGGCTATGGCATTATGCCTGGCTTTTGGGGAGGTTATTAATTTTACAATTTCATAAGTGTATACACTTTATTTTGATCCTAATCACCATTTTTACTCTCTTTGATCTCTTTCTCAGTCCTACTTATCCCCTTCTTCTTCCAAATTAGTACCCCTTCTATTCTCATGTCTTTTTGTGTGTATAGATCTTGTGCCGGTGCCCAAAGCTGCTGTGAGTTCATGATTGCATTGTCCATGTCATATACAAAAGTTTCACCATTCTCATCTCCATCCTTGGGTTATTACATTCTTTCAGCTTTTCTTCCATGTTGTTTTTTGAGCCTTGGGCAAGGGTGATATAATGTCCCAGTCAGGACTGAGTGTTCAACATTTATTGTCACCACTTTAACCAGATATGAGTTTCTGTATTAACTTTGCCTATTACAAATAGAAGCTTCTCCCATCTAGACTGAGAGTAGCACCAATATACAGATATATGCATAAATATTTAGAAGACAGTTTGACATTATGCCTATTTATCAAAACAATAGCAGTAAGTTTAACCCTAATGTTTATCATCCTTAGAGACATGGGATTTTGAAAAGATTATGGAACCAGTTATGCATTTCCTCTTCCAGAATGGACCCCAAATACAACCAGAAAGTTATTTGCCACCCCCATAACAGCCATGCCACTATTGCATTAATGGCCACATTTTGTCTGTCAGGTCAGTTTTGTAGCATACAGGAGGTACTGCTAGGTAAAACTATTCTTTCCCAGTGTCCTGTATAACACTTGTTCAAAATGATCAAACCTACCTGGAGAGAGGAGCTTCTAACTCAGTTTCAGCATGATTTCTCTGTGTCCTATAACCAGAGTGTGTGCTGTTTTCCACAATACAGTCTTACCATCTAGTTATGGTAGGCAACCAAGGGCAGTGTCTATAGCTTGCATAGTTTCTTTCTTTCTTTCTTTTTTTTTTTAAAGATTTATTTATTATGTATACAACATTCTGCCTCCATGTATGCCCACATGCCAGAAGAGGGTGCCAGATCTTATTACAGATGGTTGTGAGCCACCATGTGGTTGCTGGGAATTGAACTCACGACCTCTGGAAGAGCAGTCAGTGCTCTTAACCACTGAGCCATTTCTCCAGCCCCCGCTTGCATAGTTTCTTAGGGGACACATGGGGGACTTTCTGACTAGCTATTTTTAGGCCAGTGTCACATACCTGGCACTGGGATGCTCCTTTAATAACCCATGGCTTGGGAAGGGCATTATCTGTTCATGCAGGATACCCTACTAAAGCTATTATAAAAATTTTATTTAAAATTTAGCCCTATCCTTGAAGTTGTAATGAGGCAAGTCCTTGGGAATTTTATTATTATTACTACCATTGTTATTATTATTACTAATTTTTATTATTGTGTATGGGTGTTTTAACTGCATGTGTATCTGTGTACCATATACATGCCTAGTACCAGCAGAGACCAGAAGAGGGCATCAGGTTCCCTAGTTCTGGAAATTCAGATGGTTGTGAGCCACCATGTCGTGCTGGGAATCAAACTTGGATCCTCTGAAAGACTAGTCAGTGCTTTTAACCACTAAGCCGTTTCTCTAGTCCCAGTCCTAAGGAAAAACCTGTGCTGGAGAGAAATGGCTCAGAGGTTAAGAGCACTCTGGAAAGAGGTCCTGAGTTCAATTCCCAGCAACCTCATGGTGGCTCACAACCATCTGTAATATCATCTGGTGCCCTCTTCTGACCTGCAGAGATACATGGAGGCAGAGCACTGTATAAAGAATTAATAAATAAATCTTAAAAAAGAGGAAAACCCACTGTGGTTTCTCCCAATTCCACAGAAGTTTGTGTAACTTGGGAACATGCCATTTGCTTTTCATAGAAAAGCCTGAAGGTATTAAGAAACCTACAGAATGGTCACCACAGATTTTCCACTTATTGATGGTTCCATTCTCAAACCAGTATTTTATGTTTTGGTGGTATTATTACAATTGCCATTTTGTGTATGTGTAAATTGAGGCAGGTTAAGTATTTTAAGCTTAGGCAGACTTAAAAGTAGCTCCAAAGTTCATTTTGTTAAACTCTAGGTTGTAAAAATGAATACGTATGTTATTTTATTTATTTACTTATTCATCTGCTTATTTATTTACTGATTGATTGTTTTTTTTTTCAAGGCAGGATTTCTCTGTGTAATCCTGGCTGTCCTGGAAGTCACTTTGTAGACCAGGCTGGCCTCAAACTCATAGAGACCTACCTGCCTCTCTGCCTCCCGAGTGCTAGGGTTAAAAGCATGCACCACCACTGCCCGGTATATGTTATTCTATTTCCGTTTAATAACATTAGACAGACTTTTAGGATGACCCATGGTTACCATGTTCTAATGATACTTCTACATGAATTTGTGCAATTCACTCCTGCTTCTCATCTTGAATGTGGGTTGACTTGGTGCTTTGCTTCTTTTATTTGGAACCTGGTATCATACCATTCAGATGATTACTTTATAAAAGATTGCAGCATTCATCTTGCTAACCAACTTTATTTCTATGTCTGACTTTGAAACTCAGTTTTATTTGCCTGCCGTCCGAACATTTGACTTGTTCTAAGCAGCACATTTCTAATAATGGCTTCTTAGAACTTGAGGTTGGCAAGTTGGTTTCTTTCTACGTGGGCTCTCCATGCAAATGCTTAAACAACTCACAATATGATAGTTTGCTGCCCTTTGAGTCAGCATTGGGGGTTCAGTAGGAAACTTAGCCCCACTAACAACTCTGTAATATCAGAAGTAGATGCCTCCCTAGTTTAAGTCTTCATGTCGAGTCACAGATCCAAGGTTGGTACTCTGAGCAACATTGAAAGCTTGTTGCTTTAAGGCAGTGGTTCTCAACCAGTGAGTCATAACCCCTTTGGCAAACCTCTATCTCCAAGAATATTTACATTACAATTCATAAAAGTAACAAAATTACAGTTATGAAGTAGCGATGAAAATAATTTTATGGCTGGGGGGTCATCACCACCACAAGGGACCGTATTAAAGGGTCTCAGCATTAGGAAGGTGGAGAAGCACTGCTTTGAGGTTTGCAGGCCATTTGTTGCAGAGTACTAGCTAACAGATGTATTTAATCCAACTTTCATTTCAATCCTACTTTCGTTTCTGGAATACTGCAGTACAAATATCACCCATACGTAGCTGCTTCAAATGACAATTGCTTGTTATTATTTCTCAAGGTTTCTGCTGGCTGGGAATTCAGCAGTTGCTCAATGTGACAGTTGTGATTAGTTGTGACTTAGTTGGCGAGATAGCAGTATAATGTAACATGAGATATGGTCATCTGAAGCCTTGTTGAGTAATCTGTCCCCATCTTGGCTCTTTCACAGCTTGGTGTTGGCAGGTTGATTTCTTCCTGTGTGAACTTTCTGTGTGAATGCTTGAGTAGCCTCATAACATGTTGGCTGGCTGTCCTCTGACCCAGCTTTAGGGACGGGACATGAATTTATATTCATGGCTTACATTTGCCATCTTTAAGTAAAATTTAAGTCATATTTACAAAATAATCTTAGACTGAGTTCATATAATTTTCTTTAATCAGTAAGAATTTTGCTGCAACACGTATTTTGGACGTGAAACAGACAGAACAATCTAAAAGGTGATTTTTTTCAGAGTGTGTGCCTTATGTGGTAGGCCTATTCACTACTTTTTAGCTTCCTAGCCGTGTCTGTGATGTTCATAGAGAAAACGTTGCCAGCAGTTGAAACAAGAAGCACCAGGTGTGTATTACAAGAGCTCTCTCCCCCTGCATTTCTTTTTAGAAGTAAGATCAGGTAGGAAATCAAACCAGAGATGTATCATACATCTGGTAAAATAAAAAGAACAACACTAGAGCTATACTCTCATGTAATTGTATTTTCTCCTGGGGATTCTAGGGTTTCCCCAAGTACATTAAATGATTTTTATCATTGTCTCGTTCTGCATGCATCCTGTGTTTTTTGCAACGTCTTTGATGAGAAATAAAAACAATTACTAGGCCAGCCAGATAAACACTTCTAAGAGGAAACATTATAAATTCCAGACAAGTAGTCATTATGCATAGATCCAGGACGTTTTTGACAATGTGTGGTTTATCTTTACAAAGACATCATCAGTCCCAAATTGGACAGCTCTTCCTAGCTTTTCAAGATTTTGTTACTAGCAGACAGGTTACCACTTGCTATCTGAACAGCAAAACCTCCAGAGTGATGGTTGCTTCTCCTGAGCCCAATTCAACCCCGAAGATAGTGGTGCTATCTTTTTAGGGAGCACAGATCACAGACCTGTCTTTGAAAAGCTGGAATGTAAATATTTCAGGAATAAGATAGTGGATGAGTCTCTTGGAAAAAAAGACCCATCAGTGAATCCTGAAAAGGCTGCTTGCTTGTTTTTCCCTCCCAGGACCTGGAAGCTCATGTAACTGAATTGTAGTACTTGGGCCACTGAAAATATAGGGTATATAATTTTGAATTTTCATTTTAAAAACAGACACAGAGGTTAGAGAGATGGCTAAGTTAGTAAAGTGTTATCTGTGCAAGCACGGATACCTGAGTTTGATCCTCCCCAGAACCCATATGAAACACAGGGCACAGTGGTATACACCAGTAATCCGAGTGCTGGCAAGGCAGAGGTAGGAGGATCTTGGAGCTTGTTATCCAGTCTGTCTAGAGGAATTGATGAGCTTCTGGCTCAGTGAAAGACCTTGTTTTAAAAAATGAGATGGAGATCCACTAAGGAAAACATCTAATGTCTACCTCTGGCATCTTTATGAGTATGAAGACTCATGCATATGCACTTGCGCATGTACACACACATACAAGGAAACGTACATATAACATACACAGACACACACAAACACAGAAAAATGTATTACTAGTTTTTAAAAATTATTTATTTCTATGTGCATTGGCCTTTTGCCTGTATGTATGTCTGTGTGAGGATGCCAGATCCTCTGGAACTGGAGTTACAGAAAGTTGTAAACTGCTATGTGGGTGCTGGGAATTGAACCCACGTCTTTTGGAAGAGCAGTCAGTGTTCTTATCTGCTGAGATATTTCTCCAAACCGCAAATTAGTCATTTTTATAATGACTTGCTTATTGAAAACTTTATAGCAAAATGCTATTTGTTCCTCCATTTACAATACTTCATGTCTACAAAATGTTTAATTATAGTAAAATACTTATACAATTTACTATATCAGCCATTTTATGATGCAGATCATTTATATTACCATCAGTCTCTCATTCACATTCATCTTTAGAATTTTCTGTTCTTCCAGATAGAAATTCTGTGATCATGAAATAGAAACTCTGTTTCCTGAACTCCTCATTTTTCCCATTGTATTCTCCGTCTTTATAAATCTGACTATCATACTTTCCCCCCTGCTCCAACCAAATACCTGACCAGAAGCAATGTAAAGAGAATAGGCTTTGTGTTAGATTGCAGTCAGAGGGAGTCAGCCCATTATGGTGGAGAAGGAATGCTAGCACTACGGAATGTAGTGGCAGGAGTGAGAGACTGGCTAATCACCTGGCGTCCACACTTAGGAAGCAGAGAACAGGAAATGGGGGAAGAGCCATAAACATTGAGGCCTTTCCCTAGTAATCCACTTCCTACAGCAAGGTTCCACCTCCTGAAAGTTTCACAATCTTCCCAAACAGTACCACTATCTAGCGAAATAGTGTTCAAACACATGAACTTATGGTGGACATTTCTCATCCAAGCCACAACATGTGTAATCATACAATATCTGTCATTTGTGATGGAGTCATTTCACTTAGCATAATGTCTTTAAGGTTCATTTATGTTGTACTATATTTCGTGATTTATTTCCTGTAAAGGCATAGTAAAGTTCCATTGTACAGATAAATCACATTTTGTTTAGCCTTTTGCTTCTCAGTGAGCACTTTGCTGGCCTTCTGTTTTGGGCATAGAAATAATTTTGCTAAACACATAGTTGCTCAAGTATGCTTCCATGTTCCTGCTTTCCATTGTTCTAGGCATGCACCTGGAAGTGGCATGGCTAGATTATATAGTAAGTCTGTGTTTGGTTTATTTTTTATTTTATTATTTTTTGCTTTGAAGAGCACCTGTCTTATTTTCAATTTCATTTTTGTCCTATGTGCTGTGGATATCCTCCTATAGGATGAATCCATTTACTACAGAGTTGACATTGGCTACCACTTGTGTTGTATATTCTGTACTGGTTGACAGATGGACAATGCCCTGCATTCACCATGCCAGTATGATACACAGTTGTTCATAGCCCTAAAGACCCCCGGCCACCTTACCCATTCATTTTCCCCCGGGCCCTGGAAACAACTGATTTTAAAATATTTTTACTGTCTTTGTAGTTTTGTTCTTCCCACAGCATGATAACATTGGTGCCATACAATGTCCTGGCTAGCCTTAACTCTCATCTTTTTATAACCTAGAATGATCTGGGCAAAGAGCCTCAGTTGAGAAAGTCCCTAGCTCAATTGGCCTGTGGACATATCTGTGGGGTATTGTCTTGTTCTTGAATTTATAACGAAGGGCTCAGTCCACAGTGGGTAGCACCAATCCCTGGGCAACTCATCTTGAACTGTAGAAGAAATCTAGCTGAGTACAAAACAGCTTGCCAGTCAGCAAGCAGCATCTTTCATCATTCTTGCCACAGTTCTTTGGCTGTGAAGTAAGGTCCTTGATTAGAGGTAATGATATGTAGAATGACAAGCAGGCCTGCTTTAAAGTTTCTGCCTTGAATTCCTTCAGTGGTGAATATCTTAGTTAGGAGTTTTTATTGCTGTGAAGAGACACCATGACCAGGGTAACTCTTATAAAGAAAACATTTAATTAGGGTGGCTTGCTTATAGTTTCAGAGGTCCAGTTCATTATAATCATGGCAGGGAGCACGGTGGTGTGCAGGCACATGTGGTGTTGGCTTCATCTTGGCTTGCAGGCAACAGGAAGTCAACTGGGAAGAGATACTGGGCAGTATTCTGAGCATAGGAAACCTCAAAACCCACCTCTACAGTGACACACTTCCTCTAACAAGGCCACACCTACTTCGACAAAGCCACACCTCCTAATAATGCTACTCCATATGAGATTATGGGGGCCAACTACATTCCAACTACCTACATGGAGTGTATGGAATTTTAAGACTGATAGACCTCTTTCCTCCTAAAGTTTGCTTTCAGTCAGAGTATTTTACCACAGCAACATAAACAGAACTAGAATGCAGATTATGTTGCCTTTTTGTGAGTATATATGCATGTTCATATGTGTATACAGGTGTTTGGGTATGCATGCACATGCGATTCTGAGCACATAGAGGCTATAGATCAATGTTAAATGTTTTTCCCAATTGCTTTCTACCTTGTATTTTTGAGACAGGGTCTTTCACTGAATCAGGAACTCACTGATTGGACTCTGTTGGCTGGCTATGGTTCGTCCCAGCTCCCTTTGCTCCTAGTACTGGGGTTATAGGCATGTACCACAGTGCTCTGTTCTGGGACTTAAACTAAGGTCCTGTACTTGCAAGGCAAGTACTTTGCCTATAGAGCCATTTTCCCAGCTCCAATATGTTTTCAGATTAGCTGCTTTCACTGAGCAGTATACTTTTAAGCCTGTAATCAGTTGCAACAGCATGGCAGAGCATCTACCACAGATAACGTGTGGCCCAAAAAACCTGAACTATTTACCATTTAGCTCCTCATATACAATAGTTGCCAACCCCTGCCTTGGTCACAGAGGAAATATAAGTGGAACCGAACCATTCATTACTTGTAAAATAAGCACACCAAGACATTCTGCCAGTCTCTAAAACAAGCAGAGTAAACACATATGTGAGTATAAGTATAGGTTACAAAGGCCAGATAGAAACTGTTTCTGAAAGTGTTGGCAAGAATCTGGGCAATATAGTGTGGTAGTTAATATTCATTGTTAACTTGATTAGATTCAGAGTCGCCATGGAAACATAGCTCCGGATGTGTCTTGGAAGGCATTTCCAGGAAGGCTTAAGTGAAAAAGTAAGATCTACTTTAGATGAGGGCAGCACTCCTGACAGGCTGGGGTCCTGAACTGCGGAAAAATGAGGAGATGAGCTCCAGCATTCATCTCTGTTTCCTGACTGGGGATGCAATGGGACTGGCTGCCTCAATTTCCTTCCATTATGATGTCTCCACCATAATGGACTAACTGTACTTTCAAACTGTGAACCAAAATGAGCCCATCTTCCTTAAGTTAGTTCCATCAGAGATTTTGTCACAGCAACAATATAAGTTTATATATATATATATATATATAAAATATATTATGTTATTATATTATATATGTCAGCTAGCCTTCCTCCCTCTTTCTTTCTCTCCTTCCTTTATTGTTTCCCCCTTATTACCTCCATTCCCACTTCCTTCTGTTTACAACCAAGTAATATATGTATATATATATACACATATATATGTAATGTTACACATAGCATGCATATTAATCTATAATACCTATATTGTAGAATTATATGAGGAATTCTTTTGGTAGTATTGGGAATTAAACTTAGGGCAAATGATCTACCACTGAGTTCTAAAACCAGTACTTCTAATTATAAAATTATAATTATGTTGTAGATGCATCTATATTGTATGTAATGCTATAATAATATATTTTATAGATATACTTTTATATTAAAATTACATAATAGATATTTGACTATTTTATAGAAACATACATGACAAGATCATATATAAATATATAGTAACATACTACTATATATTATATAATTATGTATTATACATATTTTCTATATACTTATATTCTAAACATATAATTATATAGTTTAATTATAATATATTAGTATATATTATATAGCTTATATGCAGTAATGTATAGTTATATAAACATATCAAATATATCTCTTTTTTAGTTAGAAGAATAGAACAGATACATAATGCAGGATACATTATGCACACTGTTTTTCTGAATTTTTTTTGATGGGCTCTCACTATTCAGTTCATGCTGACCTGGAGCCCACATCATGTTTTGAGATTACATGTGTGGTTTAGATATTTTTTCAAGCTGCATAGAGAACTCGAGTTTATTTGTGGGAAGGAAATGATGCAATTTGAATAAAAAATAAACAGACTTTCTCACTGGGTTTTAAAAGTCATTTGTAATATAAATTTGGGCAAGATGATTTTAATGATTATTTATCTTTTGTAGGAACCTAAACAGTCTCCAGAAAGGCTCTCTGTTCTCTTTGAAAATAACAGAGCAGGGTCCCTTAAAAGAAAGGTAAGTTCCAGGCAAGCAGTTTCCAGAGACCTGAGCCTCCCCAGATCTGGGGAGGGCAATTTATATGTTTGTGTTGTCTCTTAGAAGCTGCTCTTTGCTGTCTTTTACAAACAACAGAGGACAGAAAGCCTGCAGAAATTATGCTGTGCTCCCAAAATGAAAACATGAAGGGAGCTAAGAGCTTCACAGTGGCATGTTGCCTTTTCTAAGATCATTATAGTGGCATGTCGCCTTTTCTTTTTCCCTTTGTAAATATTGTTTGTGTGCAGTATCATCTTCAGTATTTAGAACTGTCAGTAGACCTCACTAGAGCAGTAAACAATTTTCTTCTTACCTTTCAAGCAAAGGAAAATACAGGGAGCATCTCCAGGCTGTACTGGTCATTATCTCTGCCGCTGGCTTGTTGTTCCACATCCTTC
This sequence comes from Chionomys nivalis, assembly GCF_950005125.1. Lineage (NCBI taxonomy): Eukaryota > Metazoa > Chordata > Mammalia > Rodentia > Cricetidae > Chionomys > Chionomys nivalis. The sequence goes on along the minus strand of NC_080112.1, from coordinate 44,296,155 downwards.
TCACTGAAGACAGTTTAAAGTCATGGAGGTTAGGGGAGTCCAGGTCTCTGTATCTGTCTTCTTGAAGATAATTATGCTACAGGGCATTTTTATATTGCCCCATGGAGTGTCTAACACCCAGGCAGAATGATACCAGAGCCTCTAGTTGTGGTGTGTGTGTGTGTGGTTGTGTCTGTGTGTGTAATCAAAGGTTGTTCTTAGGCACCACTCACCTGTTTTTGAAACAGGGTCATGTACAGGCCTGGAGCTCAGCAAGTAGGTTAGTTTGGTGGGAGCCCCAGGGATTCATTTGTTTCCAGTTTCTTAGCTCTGGGATTACAAACACATGCCACCACATCTGACTTTCTTTCTTTCTTTCTTTCTTTCTTTCTTTCTTTCTTTCTTTCTTTCTGTCTGTCTGTCTGTCTGTCTGTCTGTCTGTCTGTCTGTCTTTTTTGAGACAAGATTTTTCTGTATAGCCCTTAGCTGTCCTGGAACTCAGTCTACAGACCAGGCAGGCTGGCCTTAAACTCAGTGATCTGCCTGCCTCTGCTTCCTGAGTGCTGTGATTTAAGGTGTGTGCCATTACCCCATCTGGCCCACATCTAGCTTCTTACGTGGGTTTTAAGTGTTGAACTCAAATTCATGCAAGCGCTTTACCTGCTGAGCTGTGTCAGTTTCATTTCCTTTGCTGTGAGACAACACCCTGTGACATCAATCACCATGCTGGTCTGGGATTACTTAGAGTCTGAACCTGGAGGTTTAACCAGAACTTTAGATCAATGCCTCACTCAACTCTCATCAGAGAAGCTTCTCTCTGCAGTAGATGGCAATTAACACAGAAAGCTACAATTGTACAGTTTGCAGAGAAAAAGAAACTGGTGGATATTCAGCTCTGAATGGGATATCTTTATCATACTCCACCCCTCAAGGCTCAGGAATCTATGCAAAAGAGGGGCCAGAAAGATCCTAAGAGCTGGAGGTGGTGGATGGATCCCTTCAAAGAAAGTATCTTGTTTTCCAAACATAATGGAGCAGACACACATATGAACTCAAAGAAGCTGTGACAGTGGGACAAGTTGGACAGAATTCAGCATGGAGGAGAGAAAGTGGGCTCAAAGTGCAACCCCTAACCAAGGCATTATTCTCAATTGATAGCTTCTAGGAGAGGGAAAAAAATCTGTTCAATGGAGTGACTCCGGCAATATCAACCACACTTGAGAGCATGTCCATGCTCATGTGTAGTTAGCCATTATAATTTATTATTTTTAGAATTCAAAATAGATTTTTCCCTACTATATATTCTGATTACAATTGCCCCTCCCCAACTCTTTCCATTGCCTCCCTACCTTCTCACACATCCAAATTCATCCCCTGTCTTGCTCTTTCTCATCAGAAAACAAACAGGCATCTAAAAATGATAATGATAAGATGATAAATCAGAACAGAGCAAAACAAACAAATGAACCAAAAAGAGCCAAATAAGACCACAAGAAACACACAAAGATGCAGAGACACACATATTTGCATACACAGAAATCTCATAAAAACACAAAACTGAAAAATACCATATAAAAACAATAGACCTGAGGCCTAGGCGGCGGAAGCACCGGCGCGCAGGCAGGCCCAGGTGGCGGAGGCACCGGCAGGCAGGCCTAGGCGGCGGAAGCACCGGCGCGCAGACAGTTCCGGCCGGCGGAGGCACCAGCAGGCAGGCCTAGGCGGCGGAAGCAACGGCGCACAGGCAGGCCCGGGCAGCGGAGGCACCAGCACGCAGGCAAGTCCTGGCGGCAGAGGCACCGGCGTGCAGGCAGGCCCGGGTGGCGGAGGCACCGGCAGTCAGGCCCGGCAGGCAGGCCTAGGCGGCGGAAGCACCGGCGCGCAGGCAGGCCCAGGTGGCGGAGGCACCGGCAGGCAGGCCTAGGCGGCGGAAGCAACGGCGCGCAGGCAGGCCCAGGTGGCGGAGGCACCGGCAGGCAGGCCTAGGCGGCGGAAGCAACGGCGCGCAGGCAGGCCCGGGCAGCGGAGGCACCAGCACGCAGGCAAGTCCTGGCGGCAGAGGCACCGGCGTGCAGGCAGGCCCGGGTGGCGGAGGCACCGGCAGTCAGGCCCGGCAGGCAGGCCTAGGAGCGGAAGCACCGGCGCACAGACAGGCCCGGGCGGCGGAGGCACCAGCACGCAGGCAAGTCCGGGCGGCAGAGGCACCGGCGTGCAGGCGGGCCCGGGTGGCGGAGGCACCGACAGTCAGGCCGGGCAGGCAGGCCTAGGCGGCGGAAGCATCAGCGCGCAGGCAGGACCAGGTGGCGGAGGCACCGGCAGGCAGGCCTAGGCGGCGGAAACACCGGCGCACAGACAGTTCCGGGCGGCGGAGGCACCGGCAGGCAGGCATGGGCAGCGGAGGCACTGGATACAGGATAGTGCGGGCAAGAAACAGTGAAGCCTGCACTGAGAACAGATTGCCCCGCTACAATTAAATCAAACCCAATAGATAGCATCGGTAAGAAGAGATGGGCAGACGCCAAGGCAAGAATTCACCCAACAATCTGAAAAACAACATGAAAACACCAGAACCCAATGATCTTACAACACAAGGACTTGAACACCCTAACACAGGAGAAGAGGAAAAAACTGACTTTTTGAAAGCAATAGAGTCCCTTAAACAACATGTAAAAAACGCCCTCATAGAAATGGATGAGAAGTATAACAAAAAGTTTGAAGAAATGAGTAAATACGTAAATGATACCCTGGGAAGCCAAGAAAAAACGATCAAACAGGTAATGGAAACAGTCCAAGAATTGAAAACTGAAATGGAAGCAAGGAAGAAAACACAAACTGAGGACCAGCTGGATATGGCAAATATAGGTCAACGAGCAGAGACTACAGAAACAAGCATAATCAATAGAATACAAGAGATAGAAGAAAGAATCTTAGATTCTGAAGACAACATAGAGAAAATAAACGGACTGATCAAAGAAAATACCAAAACCAACAAATTCTCATCACAAAACATTCAGGAAATATGGGACACAATAAAAAGACCAAACCTAAGAATAATAGGGATAGAAGAAGGAGAAGAGGCACAGCTCAAAGGTCCAGAAAACATTTTTAACAAAATTATGGAAGAAAACTTCCCCAACATAAAGAAAGATATTCCTTTGAATATTCAAGAAGCATACAGAACACCAAACAGACTGGATCAAAAAAAAAACGTCCCCTCGCCATATAATAATCAAAACACAAAATATACAGATTAAAGAAAGAATATTAAGAGCTGCAAAGGAAAAAGGCCAAGTAACTTATAAGGGTAAACCGATCAGACTTACACCTGACTTCTCTATGGAAACCATGAAAGCCAGAAGGTCCTGGATAGAGGTACTACAGAAACTAAGAGACCATGGATGCAAACCCAAACTACTATACCCAGCCAAGCTATCGTTCACTATCAATGGAGAAAACAAGACATTCCAGGATAAGAACAAATTTAAACAATACGTTGCCACAAATCCAGCCCTACAGAAAGTAATAGAAGGAAAATCACAACCCAAGGAATCCAACATTGCCAACACTGCCTACAATAACCCAGGCATCTAGCGACCCTTCAACAGCACAACTCAAAGAAGGGAGACACACAAACTCTTCTACCAAAAGCAGTAAGAATAACCGGAGTTAACAACCACTGGTCATTAATATCACTTAATATTAATGGTCTCAATTCACCAATAAAAAGGCACAGGCTAAGAGATTGGATACGAAAACAGGATCCAACAGTCTGCTGCTTGCAAGAAACTCATCTCAACCACAAAGACAGGCATCTACTCAGAGTAAAGGGTTGGGAAAAGGTTTTTCAAGCAAATGGTCCTAAGAAAAAAGCAGGTGTGGCCATACTAATTTCTAACAAAACTGACTTCAAACTAAAATCAATCAGAAGAGATCGACAGGGACACTTTATACTCATAACAGGAACGATTCAGCAGGATGAAGTCTCAATCCTGAATATCTATGCCCCTAATATAAAAGCACCCACTTATGTAAAAGAAATATTGCTAAAACTCAAGGCAGACATCAAATCACACACACTAGTAGTAGGAGACTTCAACACACCTCTCTCACCAATGGACAGGTCAATCAGACAGAAAACTAATAGAGAATTAAGAGAATTGTTGGAGGTAATGAATCAAATGGACTTAACAGACATCTATAGAACACTCCACCCAAATAGGAAAGAATACACCTTCTTCTCTGCAGCTCATGGAACCTTCTCGAAAATTGACCACATACTTGGAAACAAAGGAAACCTCCACAGATACAAAAAAATATCAGTGTCCACCTGTGTCTTATCAGATCACCACGGATTAAAGTTAGAAGCCACCAACAAAGCTACCCCCAGAAAGCTGACAAACTCATGGAAACTGAACAGTCAACTACTGAACCACACCTGGGTCAAGGAAGAAATTAAGAAAGAAATTAAAGTCTTCCTTGAATTTAATGAAAACAAAGAGACAACATACTCAAACCTATGGGACACGATGAAAGCAGTGCTAAGAGGAAAGTTCATAGCACTAAGTGCCCACTTAAAGAAAACGGAGAAAGCATACATTGGGGACTTAACAGCACACCTGAAAGCTCTAGAAAAAAAAGAAGCAGACGCGCCCAGGAGGAGTAGAAGACTGGAAATAATCAAACTGAGGGCAGAAATCAACAAAATAGAAACACAGAAAACAGTCCAAAGAATCAATGAAACAAAAAGTTGGTTCTTGGAGAAAATCAACAAGATTGACAAACCCCTATCCAAACTAATTAAACGACAGAGAGAGAACACGCAAATAAATAAGATCAGAAATGAAAAGGGGGACATAACCACAGACACAGAGGAAATTCAGAGAATCATTAGATCTTACTACAAAAGCCTGTATGCCACAAAACTGGAAAATGCAAAAGAAATGGACACTTTTTAGATAAGTACCATATACCAAACCTAAACCAAGACCAGGTGAACGATCTAAATAGACCTGTTAGTCGCGAAGAATTAGAAACAGTTATCAAAAATCTCCCTTCCAAAAAAAGCCCAGGGCCAGATGGTTTCAATGCAGAATTCTACCAGAACTTCCAAGAAGAGCTAATACCTATACTTCTTAATGTATTTCACAATATAGAAACAGAAGAGTCATTGCCAAATTCCTTTTATGAAGCTACAGTTACCCTGATACCAAAACCACACAAAGACCCAACCAAGAAAGAGAATTACAGGCCTATCTCACTCATGAACATCGACGCAAAAATTCTCAATAAAATACTGGCAAACCGAATCCAAGAACACATTAGAAAAGTTATCCATTATGATCAAGTAGGCTTCATTCCAGAGATGCAGGGCTGGTTCAACATACGCAAATCTATCAATGTAATCAACCATATAAATAAACTGAAAGAAAAAAACCATATGATCATTTCATTAGATGCTGAAAAAGCATTCGACAAAATTCAACACTCCTTTATGATAAAGGTCTTGGAGAGATTAGGGATACAAGGGTCATACCTAAATATAATAAAAGCTATTTACAGCAAGCCGACAGCTAACATTAAATTAAATGGAGAAAAACTCAAAGCCATCCCACTAAAATCAGGAACACGACAAGGATGTCCACTCTCTCCATACCTCTTCAATATAGTGCTTGAAGTTCTAGCAATAGCAATAAGACAACATAAGGGGATCAAGGGGATCCGTATTGGAAAGGAAGAAGTTAAGCTTTCATTATTTGCAGATGATATGATAGCATACATAACCGACCCCAAAAACTCTACCAAAGAACTCCTACAGCTGATAAACACCTTTGGTAATGTGGCAGGATACAAAATCAACTCCAAAAAATCAGTTGCCTTCCTATACACTAAGGATAAGGAAGCAGAGAGGGAAATCAGAGAAGCATCACCTTTCACGATAGCCACAAATAGCATAAAATACCTTGGGGTAACTCTGGCCAAGGAAGTGAAAGATCTATTTGGCAAGAACTTTAAGTCTTTGAAGAAAGAAATTGAAGAGGACACCAGAAAATGGAAGGACCTCCCTTGCTCTTGGATTGGGAGGATCAACATAGTAAAAATGGCAATTCTACCAAAAGCAATCTATAGATTCAACGCAATCCCCATCAAAATCCCATCAAAATTCTTCACAGATCTGGAGAAGACAATAATCAACTTTATATGGAAAAACAAAAAACCCAGGATAGCCAAAACAATCTTATACAATAAAGGATTGTCTGGAGGCATTACCATCCCTGACTTCAAACTCTATTATAGAGCTACAGTACTGAAAACGGCTTGGTACTGGCATAAAAACAGAGAAGTCGACCAATGGAATAGAATAGAAGACCCTGACTTTAGCCCACAAACCTATGAACACCTGATTTTCGATAAAGGAGCTAAAAGTATACAATGGAAAAAAGAGAGCATCTTCAACAAATTGTGCTGGCAGAACTGGAAGTCAATCTGTAGAAGAATGAAAATAGATCTATATATATCACCATGCACAAAACTCAAGTCCAAATGGATTAAAGACCTCAATATCAGTCCAAACACACTGAATCTGATAGAAGAGAAAGTGGGAAGTACTCTACAACACATGGGCACAGGAGAACACTTCCTACGTACAACCCCAGCAGCACAAACACTAAGGACATCATTGAATAAATGGGACCTCCTGAGACTGAGAAGCTTCTGTAAAGCAAAGGACACTGTCACTAAGACAGAAAGGCAACCCACTGACTGGGAGAAGATCTTCACCAACCCCGCAACTGACAAAGGTCTGATATCCAAAATATACAAAGAACTCAAAAAATTAGACCGTAAAAGGTTAATCAATCCAATTATAAAATGGGGCACTGAGCTGAACAGAGACTTTTCAACAGAAGAAGTTCAAATGGCCAAAAGTCACTTAAGATCATGCTCAACTTCCTTAGCAATCAGGGAAATGCAAATCAAGACAACATTAAGATACCATCTTACACCGGTCAGAATGGCTAAAATCAAAAACACCAATGATAGCCTCTGCTGGAGAGGTTGTGGAGAAAGGGGCACTCTCATCCATTGCTGGTGGGAATGCAAACTTGTGCAACCACTTTGGAAAGCAGTGTGGCGGTTTCTCAGGAAAGTCGGGTTCAACCTACCTCTTGACCCAGCAATACCACTACTGGGAATATACCCAAGAGATGCCCAAACATACAACAAAAGTATATGCTCAACTATGTTTATAGCAGCATTGTTCGTAATTGCCAGAACCTGGAAACAACCTAGATGTCCTTCAATGGAAGAATGGATGAGGAAAGTATGGAATATGTACATATTAGAGTACTACTCAGCAGTAAAAAACAATGACTTCTTGAATTTTGCATACAAATGGACGGAAATTGAAAACACTATCCTGAGTGAGGTAAGCCAGACCCAAAAAGAGGAACATGGGATGTACTCACTCATATTTGGTTTCTAGCCATAAATAAAGGACATTGAGACTATAATTCGTGACTCTAGAGAAGCTAAATAAGAAGGTGAACCCAAAGAAAAACATATAAGCATCCCCCTGAATATTAACCTTCATCAGGCGATGAAAGAAGACAGAGACAGAGACCAACATTGGAGCACTGGACTGAAGTCTCACGATCCAAAGGAGGAGCAGAAGGAGAGTGAGCACGAGTAAGGAACTCAGGACGGCGAGGGGTGCACCCACACACTGAGGCAATGGGGATGATCTATCGGGAACTCACCAAGGCCAGCTGGCCGGGGACTGAAAAAGCATGGGACAAAACCGGTCTCGCTGAACATAATGGACAATGAGGACTACTGAGAACTGAAGAACAATGGCAATGGGTTCTTGATCCTATTGCACGTAATGGCTTTGTGGGAGCCCAGGTAGTTTGGATGCTCACCTTAATAGACCTGGATGGAGGTGGGTGGTCCTTGGACCTCCCACAGGGCAGAGAAACCTGCTTGCTCTTTGGGCTGAGGAGGAAGGAAGACTTGATTGGGGGAGGGGGAGGGAATGGGAGGTGGTGGCGGGGAAGAGGCAGAAATCTTTAATAATTAAATTAATTAATTAATAAAAAAAATCAGCAAGAAAAAAAAAAACAATAGACCTGTAAGGTTAAAAAAATGCCCAGACAAAGCATTATGAGACAAACAACAAACAAAACAAAACAAAACAGCAATAGACCCCCAAAACCTACAAAAATACCATACCATTGAGTTCCTTTCATGTTGCCCATCTACTAGTAGGTATGGAGCTGCCATTAAGTGTGGTCTGTGTACCCAGTGAGACCCATTAGAAAAAACTACTTTTCCTTTTTTGAGAGGATGTTAATCGAATATAACTTCTAGATTAGGGGTAAGGAGCTTGTGTCCACTTTCCCTCTCAATGCTGCAACTCCATCTAGCTTAGACTCCTGAAGGCTCTTGCATAGTGCCACAGTCTCCCTGATTTCATTTGTGCATCAGTCCTATTACGGTTAGAAGGTCTTGTTTCCTTCCATTCCCATTGGCTCTTATACTTTTCATGCCCTCTCATCCACAGAGTTCCCTGAGATCTGAAAGGAGGGATTTGATGGAGACATCCCATTTAGAGCTGAGTGTTCCAAGATTTCTCACTCTCCGAATATTGTTGGGCTGTGGGTCTCTGTTTTAGTTCCTGTCTGCTACAGGAGGAAGCTTATCTGATGATGGCTGAATAAAACATTGATCTATGCACATAATAGAATGCCATTAGGTGTCATTTTATTCCTGTGTTCCTTTAGCACAATGGTCCTCAACCTTTCTAATGCTATTGCTTTTTAATACAGTTCCTCATGTTGTGGAGATCCCCAACCATAAAATTGTTTTGTTGCTTCTTTATAACTGTAATTTTGCTGTTATGAATCATAATGTAAATATCTGATATGAAGGATATCTGATTGGTGACCCCAAAGGAGTCACAACCCATAGGTTGAGAACCACTATTTAGAACAGTAGTATTTGGTTTTCCCCTAGATCCATGGCTTATCTAGTCTCAGATTCTTGGACATTTAAGCAGTGTCAAGCATGGATTCCATTTCATGGAGTGTGCCTTAAATCTAATCAGATATTGGTTGGTTATTGTCTTATTATTGCACTACTGCATCTTGCAGGAAGGTCACTGTTGTAGACTGAAAGGTTTATAACTTGGTTAGTGTTTACCTTTTTCCACTGGTAGCATACAGAGTACCTTCTAGTATCATGAACGCTAGTCAGTATGGGTGAAAGCTCCATGTCTGCATCAGCTTGACCTTTCTATATTAAATAAACTCTATAGGTGTTGTCTTCAGCAATATGGCCTTACCTTCAGTTTGTGGAGATCAACCAATAGCCTTGGCCATAGCCTGGGTTGTTTGAGAATGTTCATGGGCCCCTTTGGCCAACAAGCCAAATTATATGTAATCCATCCCTGTCACTGGAAGTTTCATTTATGACTTTGTGTCCCCCATTATTTGGTGATTCTATTTGGATCACCATCATATATGTATATATTTTAAGAAGCTTCTACTGTAGTAGGTTTACATACTACCATTCCAATGGCCCTTAATTTTATTTGTCTTTCCCCACATTCTCTCCCTAATCCACCTCTCCCCTCTTTCTCCTGATTTGATTCTCCCATTCTAGCCCCCATCCATCCATGTCTCTTGTATTTCTTTTTCTAACTAGATCTATGTGTCCCTCCTAGTCCCTTACGCTATACCTACTGTCTGTAGTTCTACAGATTGTAGCTTGTTATCATTGACTTCACAGCTAATATCCACATATAAGCAAACACATACCGTATTTATCTTTTGAGTCTGGGATACCTCATTCAGGATGACTTTTTCCTAGTTCTATCCATTCATATGTCAATTTCACATGTTTTAACTCTGGCGTAATGCTGCATTGTGTAAGTTTACCACATTTTCTTTATCCATTAATCCATTGACAGATATCTAGGTTGTTTCCAGTTTCTGACTGTCACGAATAGAGAAGCACTGAACATGGGCGAGCAAATGTAGTAGGATATAGAGTCCTTTGGAGTTCCCAAGAGTAGACCCCATTTTTTATATAAAGAGAAAGAATATTAAGTTGTGTGTGTTAGAGAGGTGGGGGAGAATCTGGGAGGAGTTGGGGACGGTAAAGAATATGATCAATATTTGTTCCCAAATAATAAATAAAAGCATGATTCAAAAATTACCCTGATCAAAAATAATTTAAGAGAGAAAGGGTTTTCTTGGTCACAGAAACAGCTTGATGGAGGAGAGACTTATTTTGCTCATTGTTTGAGAGGTTTTGGTCCATTCAGTAGAGAAACTGTGGTGGGTAAACTCACATTATAGGAATGTGATAGGAAACACATATAGGTAGATAGGAAACAGAATGAAACAGCAAAAAGGAGTTAGGGAAAGGTAGCTCTCAGGGACATGTCCCAGTGTCTTAGTTCCGCTAATCGGGCTACACCTTTCTCAATTCCACTACTTACCAATAGTCTCCAAATTTCAAATTCATCAGTAGACCCAACCATTCATAGGATCAGAGCCTTTGGAATTAAGTCCTCTCTGATACATCCTCATGGACACACCCAGAGTATGGTTTTATTAATCTTCTTGGTGTCTCTGAACTGAATTGAGTTGTTAGCCAAGATTAGCTGTTACACCAGATGCTATTGTTTGGTGTCAACCTATTCCTTTATGCAGAGCCATGTTGCATGGGAGCATATTGCTTTTATCATTCTTACAAGACCTACCAAAGGGCCTTGTAAGGCAGTCCTCATTCTCAGTTTGTAGAAGACTGCAGAATCTCTAACGAAGTAAATATGGTTAGTACTTGTCCCAGAGTCAGAAGTTCCCAGACTAAATTTAGACACCTTCTGAATCTAGACTAATTGGTCACTCTTTGATGCCTCTTGTCATTTATAACCTAAAGTGACTAGTGTGAAGTAAAATGGGGACCATTTCAGTGACAGAGGATTCTCTGAGGGAGTTTGCTTGAGGTAGCTCAGGGGCATTTTCAAAACTGTGGGGAAACAATTGTAATAGTTGTTATGATTTATGGCATAAATGACCCTTGGTGGATCCCCTGGCAGATGGAAGACTGCAGTGGGCAAGGGACAGACAGATATACCATGCAGAGAGAGCTTGGGTATGGAGAGTTTATTTAGTGGGTACTGGGAGGGTATAAGGGTAGGAGGGTATAGAGGGGAATAGAGGGACAGAGAGAGAGAAGGAAGAAGAGAGGGGAGGAGGGAGTCAGAGGGCTTCTGCCTCTTCAGAAGAGGAGGTAGGGAGGGAGGGAGAGGGGGGGGCTGAGACCAGCTTGCCTCAATGGAAAGGGGAAGGGGATTGGCAGTGAGCGGAGCTTGTCTCTTAAAGGGACAGGGTACACAGGTGACACGACAGGCCAGCATAATCATAACATTCCCATATTTTTCTTATAATAAAACAGTGAGGAGTTAGACACGGCAGGTTAAGGGGATGAGCGAGTCAAGTTCTAGAAACTGCTTCCTGCTGATGTGTGGGCGTCAAAACCTTGGGGGACCTGAGAAAGCTGGGATACTGGCCATGTCCTGGGGTATCTGGTTTCTTCACTGTGGTCCAGGCTTTGTGGAACTGTCCCAGTGTCTCTTGGACCTGGTGAGGTATAGGCAGAGCAGAGGACAAGACTGAGTTTAGGAAGAAGAACTTTTTCTTTAGGTCCTGGTAATTGAGGAGGAAATGATAACAATGGTCCTTGCAGCAATGAAGATATTCCAAGAGACACTTGCACTCCTTTTTCCCACTATCAGAATATTGAGACAATGGGCCCCATGAAACTGGAATTTCCCTGGGAGTCTCATGCTGGGAAAAGGAAATGGTTAAAGGCAGTTGTCAACCAGGAACTTGTCACCTACGAAAAGATTTTACTTACTTTTGACAACTTGTCAGACAACCTTGCAAAAGAGACCAGACAGAGCCAGGAGAAGATGGGTCAGCTACAGTTGGGGTCATACATTCACTGCTGAGTCATCCACACCTCTTGCCCTCATATTGGAGCCCTGCTGGTGAACTTGGGGCCACATTGATTAAACCTCCTTTCTCTGCTTTTTACTTTACTTGAAGATGGGTGAGGGGTGGTTTGTTAGGGTTGCCATAGGCCGGGCTCTGACCCAAAGAGCTCTGATAACATCAGCTTTTAAGGCTTTTGAGTATTAGTTTGATTTCTGCTTTTTTTGAATCTGAAAGTTTGAAGTCCCTGAGACTTTTAATCTGGGATACACACCTTGATAGGGATAACAATCAAAGCACTGCTTTATTTAGGAATTGTGTTCTTAGGTGTTTTGACTTCCCATCATACTTAGGTGGTAGATGAGACAGAGGGGAGAACTGGAAGGTATGAGTTTATATATAGATGTCCTACCCCTGATGAGCCTTCCCTTTAAGTGAAATCCATTTGGGTAGAAAATGAGTCTAAAGGCTAAACTTGAATATAGTTTTCTAGAGTACTTCTGGGCTGTCAGGATAATTTTCTAATGTGTATGATGTGTTCCACAGCAAGTTCTATTAAAATAATATAGTATGAACCTGTTTCTGCTTGACCCAGGGGACACCAAGCTTTACTTTCTATCTGGAGTATGTCAGCCTGTATAAAACTTTAGTCATGGGAAATGATGGTGACCTTCATTTTTGCATTAGTAAGCTATAGACTAGTCTTGACTGTATATTCATTTTAGTATTTTATTTTACTTCTTTTTTGTGTGTCTCTGTGTGGCGGTTGTGCATCCACAAGCATAGAGGCCAGAAGACAATTTTTATTTTTGTTCCTCAGGCACTGTCCACTATTTTTTTTAAAACAGAGTTCTTACTAGTCTGAAGCTTGAAAAATAGGCTAGGCTGCTGGCCATTAAGCCACAAGGATCCACCTGTTTCCTCCTCTGTAGCGATATCAAGTGCATGCCATCACATCTGGCTTTTGTTTAAAAATAAGTTCTGAGGGTTTGAAGCAGGTCTTCCTGCTTGCATGGCAAGCACTTTACTGACTGAGTTACCACCCCAGCCTCTGACTGTATATTTTTAATGGTAACTTCTACCCAAGAAGCAGTAACTCCATGGCTAAGATGAAACATACCTGTCAGAACTCCAAAGAGAAGAGAAGACATTGCTTTTCTGCTCACGAGTCTCTCCCAGTCTTTCCGTTCTCTGACCTGTGTTCTGAGATGCTATTGCATGGATAGTGTTGCTTTTCCTTTCACTAAGGTTAATACATTCTTGACTTTTTATGTGCTCCTTTTAGTCTCCACTTTGTAAAAATTTTAAAATATTCTGTTTTACTTTTACTTCATGTGTGAGGACGTTTTTCCCTCATATGAGTCTATGCACCACATGTTTTTGCAACAAGGAAATCAGAAAAGGACACTAGATGACCTGGAACTGGTTGTGAGATGCCATGGGGCTGCTGGGAATCAAACCAGCTCTCCAGTGCTGAGTCATCTCTGCAGTCCTCAATCCCCACTGTAATGACAGCATTCTTTCTTCATTTCTTCTAACTCATCCATCATATTTCTGTTTTCCTTCAGTCTTGTTTATGATTGCAAATGTTATGAACTGTAGAGTCACGCATATTAAATAGGGTCTTGGACTAGGTCTTGCACACTGGTGCAAGCTCACACTGAGGAGGTGGAAGTGCAGACATGTTGGTGCAAGCCCACACTGAGGAAGGGGAAGTGCAGACACACTGGTGCAAGCCCACACTGAGGAGGGGGAAGCAGGAGGACCAGCAGTTCCATTCAAGCTTGTTGTTTGTTACAACAAAGTCAGTCTGAGATGCATTAGACCCCCACCCTTTTCTCTCCCTCACTCAAAAAATAAAACAAACAAAACAAAAACCTAACCAGCCAACCAAGCAAACAAAAAACCCCCAAAATACAACAACAAAAAAAACCCATAAAAGGTTTCTCTTGCTTACCTGTGTGTAAAGGTTTCTGTTTCAGAGATTATGTGGGGGAGAAATTAAAACAATTTTTACCCTCACAGCTACTCTGGGAACAAGAAAATGAGGAGATGTGTAAATGACTTCTGCAAATGTCACATGTTATTCCGGTGTCTTTAAAGACAGAATGCCTTTTTTTTTTTTTTTTTTTTTTTTTTTTGTTCACTGCCATCTTCTGTTGTTCCGGGCACAACCACCTTCCTAGTACAAGCTGTGCCGCTGGCACTTAGCCTGTTCCCAAGTAAACAAACTCATGACACATAAATGATGCATTTCAATAGCTCTTTCGGCGTGTTCTCGCCCATGGTAGGATGTGGGCTGCCTCCTTAGCAGACTAATGCTTTCAAGACCCTGAGGGTATAAACACCGTGGGTAGTTTCCCACATTGCTTGGTGATTCTCTTTTATGTTTTCAGTTAGAAAGCAACACGGAGCCGAGCACAATTATTTTTTATTTTGTGTTTATCACGCAAGGGGTCCTTTTGGTAAAATAACTTCCAATTGGATGGGGCGAGGGTACAGAATGAATCTTTTCATTTCTCCAGAGTCTTATGTGCACAAATGACAAAATAACACCTCATAAACTCCAGCAAGTGAGCAATCATTTTGCTGGGCAATTCGAGCTTCCCAGCCTCCTTCGTTTTGCGTAGGGGAAAGGCTCAGCACAAGCATTCGTCGCTGCATTTTCAGTGACCTGGGCTCTTTCTAATGTCCTTGGGGACCGAGTGCCCAGCATGACCGAGAAGGAGACTTCCCTGGGAGAGATGCTTATTTTATTTGAAGAAGTGGGGGAAGAAGGAAGGTTGTGCCTTGGTGCTGGAGAGATGCTTGAATTATAGGTACCCCTCCACCACCACCAAAAAAAGAAAAGCGGTTTCCTTGGCAACAAGAGATAAGAGAAAGTGCTTGTAAAATTCCAGCACCAGCTCATTTTGAAGAATGCAACGAAGCAGATGGTTCGGATCATTCAGGTATTACAGTTCTCTGTTAAGGAGTGTAGATAGAAGGAGCATAAATATTGAAGGGCTTTGGGTCTGTACTTGGCAATACCACACGCTGAGAACTCTTTCAGAGGAAAGCTTTCTAAATATTCATACTCTTCATCAGCAATCCAAACAGCGTCTGAAGATCAAGTCCCTTAACATTTGAAAAGGAGACAGGCAGAGGGGAAAAAAATCAGTGTGACTGGGAAATGCAAGCTAAAAGACAGTACTGTCAAAACTTACCTAGACAGCAGAGTTCACAGTCTCCAACCTATGGGTTGTCACTAAGAAAGCTCTACCATACTTGATTATTTTATATGGCCATTTTGCTTAGGAGAAAGTGGTTTTGCTTACCGAGGCTTGTCAGCACAGTTGCCAGCAAGATGTTTTTGCCTTGCTTAATTAAGTTCTATTCATGTTGAAAATACAGGTCTTCATTTTACAATGGAAGTCTTTTCAGATATGTGTGTTTAAGTATGTGAGAAGGCAGGGTATCTCTTGAGTCTCAGGTTCAAATTGCCGAAGAGGAGAATATCTACTGATTGGCCTGCCATAGTATACTAGTTTTATGGGCTAGTTTTATGTCAGCTTAACATAAACCAGAGAGAGTCACTGGAAAGAGAGATTCAGTTGAGAAAATGTTTCTGTAACAGTTGCCAATAGTCAAGTCTGTAGTGCATTTTCTTGATTAATGATTGATGTGGGTGTGTCCAGCTTACTGTGGGCAGTCTCACCCCTGGGCTGATGCCCCCCTCCAGTGCTATAAAAAGCAGGTAGAGCATTGTGATAGGCTCCTCATGGCTTCTGTTTCAGTTCCTGCCTCCAGGCTCTTGGCCTTTTTGCTTCCTGTGTTCACTACCTCCAGCAGTGAACTATGATGTGGAAGTGTAAAACAAATAAACCCTTTCCTCTCCAAGTTGGTTTTGGTCATGGTGTTTTATAAGAGCAATTTTCACCCTAACTAGGACCTGTGGGAAGACTTGTCTTATGAATTGTATGTTAGTAAAACTGATTTTCAGTTTGTATTTATGATGAATGAAAGTTTCGATTTCTGCCATAGCTTTTGGTGACAACAATATATTATATACCTAGACACATAAAATAATTCATGGATAAAGTATTTTAAATTAACATTATAACGAGAAGAGACTTAAGAATTTAAAAAATGCTATTTGGAAACATTTTGTGTGTTTTCTTTCTTCTTTCCTTTCTTCCTTTTTTCTACCCTTCATTACTTCCCTTCTTTTCTCCCC
This sequence comes from Chionomys nivalis, assembly GCF_950005125.1. Lineage (NCBI taxonomy): Eukaryota > Metazoa > Chordata > Mammalia > Rodentia > Cricetidae > Chionomys > Chionomys nivalis. The sequence continues at coordinate 44,279,961 of NC_080112.1, read as the reverse complement.
CATCCTTCCTTCCACTTTTTCTTTACCTTCTTTCATTTTTTTTGAGACAGTGTTGCACTATGTAGCTCAGGATCCTCATGATCTAATCTCCATTAGTGCTAGGATGACAGACATTCACTACTATATCTGTCTGAAATGAAACATCTATCATCTCTCTATATCTATCTATCTATCTATCTATCTATCTATCTATCTATCTATCTATCTATCTTTATCTAAGATAAAGGTAAGGTATCTCCTAGATTGCAGATATCTTTATCTAAGATCTTTCGGTTTCTTTATGTCATGCATTTGATTATGCATTTTATTTATGGACTTATGCATTGTTTGTATGTATGCATATATGTGTGTATGTATGTGTATGTATATATGTATGTATATTGTATGAGTGCAAGGTGCCTACTGAAATCAGAACAGGCATCAGTTTTTCTGGAACTGGAGTTATGGACTATTATGAGCCATCATCTGGATACTGGGAACAGAACCCAGGTCCTGTAGAAGTGCTCTTAACCACTGAGGCATCACTCCAGTTCCAGATTAGTTTTATACTCACTAAAATAATATACACAATCATGTTTGAAATTTTATTCCAGAAATATGACATAAGAAAAATAACATCATCCAATCTATCTAACAAAACAGATCAACCAACTTAACTGGCAGGATGGCTGAATGCCAGCCCCCGGTGCAGTTTTTATTGTTTTTGGCTTAAGCTTATCAGCATTTACTGAACATAAGGTAGAATTTGCTGAGATTTTACTGTGTCTCAAATAGTTTCCAGACAATGATCAAGGATGACTGACAAATATAATTTAATTTCCCCTCCTTAAGAAGCAACTCAAGTGTATACTGATATCGAGGTAAAAATGGGTCAGTTTTCTACCTTATGAGAGTCATGAAGTTCATTATATTTTGGCTTTCCATAAATGTATGCCTTCTAGTCAACCCTAGGCTTATGCTCATGGGAGGTGGTTGCCTTTGAGTCCCCAAATAGGGTACAATCTGTTGTTCACTTCTAATCAATCACACTTGTTTATTTGGAAGATGATTAAAGAGTTAGGGAATAGGAGAGGAAAATTCCCCAGATGGTAAAGTTTTTCCGTCTATAATCATGAAAGTATATAGAAGTTCCAACTTTATTTTTTTTTATTTGGACTTTGGGCAGAAGCAAGCCTAACTTAGTGCAATACTAAGTAGCTACAACACATAATTGAAGGTACCTGGGTTGAATGCATTTTTAAATGAATCACCAGTGCATGTTTGCCTTTTTGACTATGAATAAATGCATTAAAATACAATTTATATTTTTGACATAAAGGGACATTCTTAAATTGGATCTGATGTGAGATTCATGTTTAGGCTGAAACTTAAATTTAGGATGGATATAACCCCAACACACTGTCATTACCAGTTGAGACTATAAGTATAAACGGATTGGCAAAATTTTGATTTTCTTTTTTTTTAAATTTATTTATTTATTAAAGATTTCTGCCTCCCCCTCGCCACCGCCTCCCATTTCCCTCCCCCTCCCCCAATCAAGTCCCACTCCCTCATCAGCCCGAAGAGCAATCAGGGTTCTCTGTCCTGTGGGAAGTCCAAGGACCCCCCACCTCCATCCAGGTCTATTAAGGTGAGTATCCAAACTGCCTAGGCTCCCACCAAGCCAGTATGTGCAGTAGGATCCAAAACCCATTGCCATTGTTCTTGAGTTCTCAGTAGTCCTCATTGTCCGCTATGTTCAGCGAGTCCGGTTTTATCCCATGCTTTTTCAGACCCGGGCCAGCTGGCCTTGGTGAGTTCCCAATAGAATATCCCCATTGTCTCAGTGTGTGGGTGCACCCTCGCGGTCCTGAAGGTCATTTAGGTTGGGAAGACAACTCAGTTGATAAAGGGTTTGTCCTGAAAACACAAGGACATACATTTAGGTCCCTAGCACTCACATAAAATCTTGGCACATCTGTTCAGAATAGGAATGGGATATTTCAGGGTAGGACAAAGAAAAGTAGATCCCTAGAACTCACTATCCTAGCTCAGTCAGTGAGCTCTAGGTTCTGTAAGAGACTCTGAAAAAATAAGATGAAGAGTCATTGAGGAAGACAAGTTCCAAACTATGGTCTCTACAAGCACACATATGCAGGTACCTTGCAACATACACCCACAAGAACACACACAGAGTGTTCATTGACATGGAGGAATCTATGAAACCGGCTTTCCAATGAACATGAGTTTTCTTATGTTTAGAGGTATGTCCTTGCCTATGGCATTACAAAGATTTTTCAATGGTAGCATCTGGAACTGTAAGATGTTAGCACCCACATATCAATTAAAATAATTAATGTCCCTCTTGTTGAAAGGAATCTTCTGGAAGTTACTGGGAAAGATCCAAGGGCATGCAAAGCTATGTGTCCTCGTTTTTCTGTATCTTTCAATTTGCACATTTTTATTATTTTTTTTAAATTGAGTTTTATATTTTTCTCTGCTCCCTTCTCTTCCTCCTTCCTCCCCTTCTACCCTTTCCCATGATACACACGTTCCTACTTTACTCAGGAAATCTTGTCTTTTTCTACGTTCTGTAATGGTAAAAATTAAAAGGTGCTGCCATTTCCCTAGTCGTGCATGCAGGCCATGAGGGGCAGTGAGTCCCAGTCAGGGAGTCCCCAAGTGGTCTGTGAGTCATGAGGGTCAGTGGGCCCTAGGCAGGGAGCTGCAATGTGGGTGAAGACTGAGATGGATAGACACACCATGCACAGTAAGGTTGGATATTTATTTAGTGGGTTATGCCTTTTTTGTCTTGTTGACCATGTCCTTTGCTTTACAGAAGCTTTTCAGTTTCAGGAGGTCCCATTTATTAATTGTTGCTCTCAGTGTCTGTGCTACTGGTGTTATATTTAAGAAGTGGTCTCCTGTGCCATTGCATTCAAGTGTATTTCCCACTTTCTCTTCTATGAAGTTCAGTGTAGTTGGTTTTATGTTGAGGTTTTTAATCCATTTGGACCTGAGTTTTATGTATGGTGATAGATATGGATCTATTTTCATTCTTCTACATGTTGATATCCAATTATGCCAGCACCACTTGTTAAATATGCTTTCTTTTTTCTATTTTCTATTTTTTTCTTTGTTGTCAAAAATCAAGTGTTCAAAGGTGTGTGGACTACTATCTGGGTCTTTGATTCAGTTCCATTAGTCCTCCTGTCTGTTTTTATGCCAATACCAGGCTGTTTTCAGTACTGTAGCTCTGTAGTAGAATTTGAAATCAGGGATTGTGATGTCTCCAGAAGTTCCTTTATTGTACAGGATTGTTTTGATTATTCTGGGCTTTTTGCTTTTTTATATGAAGTTCACTATTGTTCTTTCAAGGAGCCCCAAGGATCAGCCATTCTACCCCTCCTCTAGTTCTGAAGTGCAGGAAAATGCCACCATGTACATGAGTGCCACGGATCTGAACTCAGGCCTTTATGCTTGCAAGGCAAGCAATTTAGTCACCAACCTCTGATCTTTTGTCTCTTCCCAGTGGTTCTGCCTTTGACTGGGGGAATGAATCTCTGAACCCATCCTGTCATTGTGTTTCATTTATTAGTTGTAATAATCTTTAAAGACTCACCTCTTATTGTTGCCAGGTAGTTAAAAAAAAACAGAAAAAGCAGGATGAAAACTTGGCTCTTTTACTTTGTTTACCTGCTTTTTTTTTTTTTTTTTTTTTTTGGTTTTTTTCGAGACAGGGTTTCTCTGTAGCTTTGGTGCCCGTCCCGGAACTAGCTCTTGTAGACCAGGCTGGCCTTGAACTCCCAGAGATCCACCTGCCTCTGCCTCCCGAGTGCTGGGATTAAAGGCGTGCGCCAGCACCTGCTTTTGGTCTGGAATTCAACTCAATTCTAACTCCACCATGTATCAGCAGTGATATCATATGTGCGTGTAGATGCACATGTCTGTGATTACGTGAAACCCAGTAATGAGTAAAAAGAATCCATGTTTTCCAGATTTCAAGATGATTCTCAAAAAAAGGAACTAAAGAAACTATGACAATTAGTCATGAACTTCTGGTTTTATACACACAAGACTTATCTAGTGCTGTTTATATGGTTGACAGCCAGTTTTTCCTGTGTGTGGTCACTGGAAACCTCTTTATATTGGTTCGTCAGTCCTTTCCACACACAAATTCCTTGATGGCTTGATAAATGCGTGCTGTGACAAGATCTTAGAGGCCATCTTGTACATTTTATGCTCCATGTTCGACACTGGCCATTTTTTCACTTGGCATCCTTCCCTGAGAAATCAGGTCTCATGAACATAGTCTTTGATGCCAAGGGTTGTCATTGCTGCTGGGTAGTCTTTGTCTCTAAGACATCATGGGTGGAGGGGGAGCTGAAGTTTCTTTTAAAGATTTATTTATTTTCCTGTTGTGTGGTATTTGCCTGGGTGTATGTATAGGATCCAGGGTCTCCATGTATCCCTGGGAGACCTTGAATTCTTGATCCTCTTGTCTTAACCACTCAGGTGCTGAGTTTTCAGGGACTTCTTTCCACTATTCACAGCTTATTTCCTTATTTAAATATATATGCATTTCTCTTCTGATCTATTTATGTTTTTACATTTGAAAAATTAAAATTCTATGGGCCACAGAGAATGCTCAGTTGTTCAGAGCATCAATTGCTCTTCTGGAGGACCTGGACTTGGTTCCCAGCACCCATGTGGCAGCTCACAACTATCTGTAACTCCAGTTCCTGGGGATCCAGCACAGGTTTCTGGCCATCTTGAGTACCAGGCATGTATGTGACACATAGACATATAACAGGCAAAGCACTCATATGTATAAAATAAAATAGAAAAATGTTAAACTCCTGAAATTTATTTTTCTACTTATGGTTAGTATATTGCTTTGTATTTTTCTAGTTTATTCTTTACTTTTGAAATTACCTTTTCTTATTTTAATGCATTTTGTCATAAGATTTCTGAGTTTTTTAGTATCTGAGTTGTGCTCTATTTCCATGATACATGCCATTGATGCCCTTTTGTTCTGTTTGACATGAAAATGCAATTTTCAAGTGTGTAATAAGAATACATTTTCTGGAATACTTTTTCTTGTCCATGGGGTGTTACTCTGCTTTATTCTGCCTATTTGTGTAATACATTCGAATCACATCATCTTATTGTTCATTTTACATAAAATTATTTTTTTCTGAGCTTTAAGAAAAAGCTGTGCTCCAAATGGCATGTTAATGACATAAATTGTTCTGCTTGGTTATTTCTGTGTAGAGTTAACAAGATTATGATTTTACTGGGCTGCCTCATCTTTGTTTTTCTTCTTGCTGTCCTAGTCAACTGGGACTCTTCTTGCTTTATGAGGACTCTGTCCTGAAGGAAACCTTACTGGGTCTGTTCCAGGAGTTTGTGGAATGAAATTCTTTTAGTCTTGCTTTTGTATCTAATAACTTCTTTATGTTTATGTAACTGAAATTATGCATAACATAAAACCATATGTATATACACTGTTTTTATGCTCACAAGCCTTTGTTAATATTATTTATAAGTTAGGCATACTAAGAGACTATTGAAAATTACTAGTAATAATGTAGGACATTTAGGGTACTGGAGAGATGTGGAAGCATGGAGACCTGAACCAGTATTCATATAAAAGCTGTGCATAGCTGTGTGCTGAGATAACCTGAGTACTGGGTGTTGGTGGGATTACCACAGAGATAAGGATAGCCAAGGGTCACTGGCCACTGGCTTAATGCTCCTGTCCCCCATAGTCAAGCTCCAAGTTCTCTGAGAGACTTGGCCTCAAGGTAATCAGGTGAAGAGTAATAGAAGAAGATCCTTGAATTTCTGCTTGGCCCTTTGTACATGAGTGCATGTAAACACACATGTGTGCAAACATACATGTACCATACACACAACAAATAACTGGTATTACAATTAAAGTATCATATGGCATCATGCTCCTTTCTCTCCATGTTTCCTGTTGTTGTGATGTGAAATTGTGCCATGCCTACTTCCGTGACAGACAAGGCAAGGGTGGTAACTGAGTTCTCATGGATCACCATGGTTGTAATTTTTTGCAGTGTGAGGTAAAATAGTAAAACTGGCATGAACTTCTCTTTCCTTTTTCACAGTTGAGTTTCATGGTCCAAATCTGTGATTTAGGGTTCATTTGTTTCTGAGTTGGCCAGAGTTCCTGATTATGGTGGTTAACCTTGGTTGTCAACTTGACTGGATCTGGAATCAAGTATAAGACATGCTTCTGGATGGACAGTGAAGGTGTTTCCTTGAAGGGATAACAGAGGAGAAAAATCTTCCCTTACAGTTGGCAATTTTTTTTTTTTTTTTTTTGTGGAGGTGGTGGTGTGTATGTGTGTCGATAGAAGAACATTCAAGGGAAAAACTGTTGTTACTTTTAAAAGATTAATTTTTATGTGTATGAATGATTTTCTTGCATGTATATCTGTGTACCATGTGCCTTCTTGGAGCTTTAAGAGGCCAGAAAAGGGTGTCTCAATTCCTTGGAACTGGAGCTACTAATTAATGGTTATGAGCTGCCATATGATTTCTGGGAACAAATCTGGGTCCTCTGCAAGGGCAACAAGTGCCCTTAGCTGCTGAACTATCTCTCTAGCTGCAAAAGCTGTTACTTTTTAAGTCTACCTTCTCTCGCTTCTGGAAGACATATATGCTTTATTTTTGCTGCTGATGGTGCTGTTCTTTATTGTCATTGAACCTTAGCTTCCTTTGTTTTTCAGCATGGACCAAGACCAAGAGTCTCTTCCAGTCCTTCAGTACCAAACTGGAACTGATAAGACATCTAGATTTGTGGACTGAGCAATCAGTAAGTTTGTAGCACCTTCAGCATATTTGAATTTCCTATCAAAATGGTGTAAGCCAGTATAGTAAATCCCCATGTAATATGTGTTCATTCTATCAGTCCTGTTACTCAAGAGACCCCTGACCAAAACTGTAGCGAGCTGCGTGAAGCCACACCTGATGGCAATGTAGAGAGCTGTGTGGAGTCACACCTGATGGTGCTGGCTCCCACCCTCCGCGATCCCGAAAGCGAGTGCTCTCTGTGATAATCAACTCCTATGGCTAAAGCCTGACATATGCTATTATCACGCAATGATTGTCAGCTGCTTGCATATGCGTGGACCTATGAGCAATGCCCACCTGGCAATCTGGGGTTGGCGGCCCAGGCCTACTTAAGGGCTGGGAGAGGTTTTGCCCGGAGAGAGAGGGAGAGAAAGAGAAGGGAAAAGATTGCTGTGAATAAAGTCCTGAAATAAACTGCTTAGCAAGAAGAGCTCCGGTGTTGCGCGTCTTCCTTGCTGGATGAAGGGGCCGTGACACAAAACACTAATGCTTTCTTTGTCTTCCTCTTGCCCAGACCCCAGTCTGGAAAGCCCTTGTAGTTAGGGAGTCTCTACATCTATGATATTACTTGATTTTGATGGGAACAGGCTGTGTTGAATCTCAGTTTTACTAAATCATTCTTTTGTTCATGTACATTCAGATTTATGGGCTTTAACAGTTACACAGTACTGTGACTTTATCTTCCTTGAAATACCAATGGCAATCGCAAAAGACAGGACAAAATAAGTTCAAACCTTATCTTTGGGCATGAATTGCAACACATTTTTATCATTTGGTACAATGAAACCCTGATCATAGTTGATTGTACTATCCAGGGAAACAGAGCTAATCTGGGTACTCATCTTGGAGATTGTGTTTGAGAGGAGAATGCACTGATGGGGAAGGTAGGGCTTCAAGGCATCTGTAAATACTACAGGTAAAGAAAGCAACAGTCCCTGTCTTAGTTACTTTTCTATTGCTGTGATAAGACACCATGAAAAAGTTTATTGGGGGCTAACAGTTTCAGAAGATTGGAGTCCATGACAGTCATTGTGGGGAGTATGGCAGCAGGTGACAAGGCATGACACTGAAGTAGTAGCTGAAAACTCACATCTTGATCTGCAAGCATGAGTCTTGAACAATAAGGATGAGATGTGTAACTGGCAATGAAATGATCTTTTGAAATCTCAAAGTTCACCTCCAGGGACACACTACCTCCTAATCCTTCCCCAACTGTACCACCAACTGGGGACCAAGTACTTAATATGAGACTATGTGGCCATTCTCATTCAAGCCATTACAACCAGCTTCTGTTGGCCAATCACAGATGCCACTTACCTGAGTACCATTTATGCTGAACAGTGAGTGTTCTGGGAGTCTAAGATTAAGAGGATGGCTAACTTGTACCTACCTTCTTTGTGCTCCATCTGAGCAATGAGCAGAACTTGGAGAGGAAAAGATTTGTTAATAATAGGTAACACAAAGACCAAATTAGACATCCCCCACCCATAAAAAGAGCTACAACTAAGGAAGTTAATGAAACCTCAAAATCCGTTTCCAGTGATGCGCCTCCTCCAACAAGGCCACACCTCCCAATTCTTCCCAAACAGTACCCCCAACTGGAGACCAAATACTTAAACATATTAGCCTATGGGGCCATTCTCATTCAAACCATTAAAGCCAGCTTCTGTTGGCTAGTCACAGATACCACTTACCCGAAGTTAATGAAGTTCTTGTGGGTGATTTACTGCATTATTGACGTTTCTCTTACCATCACAGTAGAGTGAAGATGAAAGGACTTGTGGCCCACAATGCATCCCTTTTTATTTCTAGAAAGTCCATAATGATGCAGAATAAAGGAACCAAATACTACAGTCTATAAAGTTGCTGTGACAAATGTTTTACCCTCTAATTATCAGTACCGACTTGTTAGTATAGAAAAATAGATAAGCTTCTATATGTGCCTGAACTTTTGGGAGTCTTTGTATTTTGGGAAGGGGTTGTGTGACGCAGGACAGTCTGGCAGCATAAGGATTACACATAGCATTGATAATCCCCAGGCAGCACTTCTGGTATGTTTTTATGCAGAGAGATGCAGGGAACTTAAGAGTTGGTTTGATGTCTTGGTGTGGTCACTCAGTATTAACCTTCTTACCTATGTACAAAAAATGCATGTTACACCCCAAGCCCTGAAAATTTATTGGCAGTAGAAGCATGCTCACTTGGGAAAGTTTTCAAATTTCCAGGTATTCTTATATTGACTTAAGAGTTAGTGACTAACTACTGGCATCTTTCCATCTTTGTTCATATTTGTCAATGTGTATAAAAACAGGAAGATGTAGCCCAGGGGCAGAGGAGAGACAAGGGAAGGGAATGAGAACTGATTTGATTGATGATATCAAGGGGGATGCCCTGCTTGGCAGACTCATTTTTATGGCTGGTGTACGTGCTGTGTAGCACGCCTCATCCAAAGACAGCTTTGTTGAGGGAGTAAGATTCTGTCCTCGTTATCTAATTAGGCACATCACACACCATCTGTTTCTGTTCAGCAGGTTGCACTGAAAATTCAGCCAGTAGATGGGGAGGGCCCCAGGAGACTGCCTCTCCCTGCTGAATTATTGACCACTGATAGATTCTGGGAGAGGGGGAGTCATTGCTTTAGTTGTCTATCACCCATAAGCCCAATATGTTCCAGTGAATAAGTCCAAACTCATGGGCAAACAGATGACCTCGGTTAAATTCAGTGGGTCACAAAACAAAACCCCACAAATCTGGGAAGTAGTTATTTAGGAAAGAGGGAGGGAAGCAATACAGGGTGAGAGGGACATAAACAAAGCTGGGGAGAAGAATAATCATAATGTATTATATACATGTGTTAAATTGGCAAAGAACAGAACAATAGGAAAAAACAGGGTCAATATAGTTTTTCTGAAAGAGTAATGCTTTTGGTCTGGTAAACTTGGCAGCATTTATAGAACTAGCTAACTATAATGCGATAAAATGAATCAATAAAGTGAGAACCATCCAGTGGCATACACACCGCTTTCTCTTTTTCCTTGCATGTTTACTTGTAATCTTGTCAAACCAGAAAAAAAGGCAGATGTGGGTTCCAGTCATATTTAACCACAGAGGAAGACTTCATGTGACATGATAAGGTACAGAACATTGTCAGGAAGAACAGATATTTTCTAACAGCTTTGGATCTTCATATGTAGTGTGTGTGTGTGTGTGTGTATGTAGTGTGTAGTGTGTGTCTGTTCTGTGCAAATTGCTTAAGAGTCAAGTATCAAACACTGGAAGCTTTAGTCCACTGAAGTAATGTGAAGGTGTTCTTAGGAACCTGAAGGTTGTGGTCCCCCAAGGTAGTGAGAAGGATTTAATATATGGGAAAAATCAAGAAGAGCATGAGATTAGAAATGTATGTGTTTTCACTCTTATGAAAGAACAGCATCAAGGTTTCTTTCTTTTTTTAAAAAAGGAACTATTTTAAATGAATTTTTTATTGAGCTTATGTTCAGGTACTATATTATATTCTTAAAAAAATTTTTGTTTGTTTTGTTTTGTTTGTTTTTTGACACCAGGGTTTTTCTGTGTAGCCCTTGCTGTCCTGGAACTCACTGTGTAAATCAAGCTGGCCTAAAACTCAGAGATCTGTCTGCTTCTGCCTACCGAGTGCTGAAATTAAAGGTGTACACCACCACTGCCTGACTTTTAAAAATTATTTTACTTTTATATTTTAAATGTGTGTATGTGTAATGTGAATTAGTGCATGCATATTTGGATGTGTGTGGGTCACATACATGTGTGTGGGTATGTATGCATGGATGTATGAGTTCATACAGAGGTTCAAAATGGACAGTGAGCATCTTTGTCTATTGCTTTCCCCTGTAATTGTTGAAATAGAGCTCTTACTGAACCTGGAGGTGTCCAATTCTAGCTATTCTAGGTAGTCAACTTGTCAGGAGTATTTCCTGCCTTTTCCTCCTCAGTGCTCAGATTGCAGGCTGCAACCATAACCGCCCTGCTTTTTCAGTCTGTTGTGAAGATCTGAACTTGACACCTCTTGCTTGTGTAGCAAGTGTTTCATGTCCTGAGCCATCGCCTTAGCTCCACTGTGTGCTTGGCTATTTACTCATGTGTTCCTTTACAGCCAGCCTGAAATATGCAGTTCTAGAAATATTTCAAGAAGGACAACATCATGAATAATGTTTGAGTGTAGAGAGTTTATGAGACTTCCAAAGTAAGGAAGATAGAGCCCAGAATTCAGGTGACGCATCATCCTGTCATCAGAAACAACATACCTCTGTTCTTGAAGTTCACCTTTCACAAGAGGCCTAATAGCTTGTATCCATCACTAAGTACAACTGCTCAGTTTTCCATGAATGGTGTGAAGTTCTAGGAGTGCTATCACATGTAGAGCTGATGGAACTCTCTCTGCAGTAACTCTCTCTCTCTCTCTCTCTCTCTCTCTCTCTCTCTCTCTCTCTGTAAGCATGAGTGACAGGGAAATATTTTATGATGGAGAGAGGGGGAGAGAGAGAGATCATTTCACTTGCTTTCTATTGAAACCCACTGTCAAATCCTAAGTCTTTAAAAATAGCGTAGGACTAACATGTATTCCTTTCCCACACTTGGAGACATTACAGAAAAGTCACTTTAAAAAGGGGAATGCGGAGTATATATTAACTTGAGAGCCATTTTTCCATCATCTACCTCTGGGACTATCATCTAAAATTGAGCTTAAGCTACATGACATAGTGGAAGACCATCCTTCTTTGGAGTCAGGGCATGCATTGATCTGGAAGCTTTTTATAAGTGCAGTTTTATTTTCCACTTCCCCCTACCTAGGATGCCTCGTCCTTGTGTCTGCTATGGAACTTTCCATAAAGCTCCCCGTACAAATCTCTGAGTGGATTTTCAAAGTCGAAGCTGACTTTCAGGAGATAATGATGGAGTGGGCTTCATCTTGGCTCCGCCTGCTGCTGTTAGTCATGCTGCTTTCTGTCCTCTTTTCATCTTCGTTGAAGCTTTGAAGCAGCCGTCTTTGATTTCTATGCACTGTTCTGAGTCACTGTTTGATTCCTTGGAAGAGGCAAAAAGGCTCATACGCTCGTTACTCTGTGATTGTTTTTCTTTTTGCTTGGCAACTTTCCGTGCACTTGCGGTGATGCTAGCCTCTCCCACATGTGGGCCAAGCTTTGAAAGTAGTGGGAACCCCAGGTATGAGGGGGCTTTTATCTGACAGCACCGTATCTCCTTCTTTGTTTCTCTGTTTGCATGTTCCTGCATCTTGTTCTTTGTCTCCCTATGTCTGTCTATCTCTTTATCTTTTCTCCCCTCATTCTTACTTCCCCCACCTCTGTTTCCTTATCCCCTCTTTTGTGTGTGTCATATGTGTCTGTTCATGTGAGTATATATGTATATATTATGTATATATGTACCTCTCTCTCTCTCTCTCTCTCTCTCTCTCTCTCTCTCTCTCTCTCTGTGTGTGTGTGTGTGTAGGCCAGAGGCTGGCGTCAGATACTCTCCTCAATTACTCTCCAACTTAATTTTGAGCTAGGGTCTCTCACTGAACCTGGAGTTCATCATTTTTTTTTCTTTCTTTTTTTTTTTTTTTTGGTTTTTTTGAGACAGGGTTTCTCTGTGGTTTTGGAGCCTGTCCTGGAACTAGCTCTTGTAGACCAGGCTGGCCTCGAACTCACAGAGATCCGCCTGCCTCTGCCTCCCGAGTGCTGGGATTAAAGGCGTGCGCCACCACCGCCCGGCAGAGTTCATCATTGTTATGGCTACCCAGTGAACTCTAGGGATCCGATGTTTCTGATCCCCAAACTGGGATTATAGACACACACTGCTGTGTCCAGTTTTCATGTGACTGTTGAGGGCCTGACCTCCAATCCCCCAGCTTCCACAGCAGGCACTTTGCCGACAGACATTTCCCCAGTCACAGTTTCCTCATTTTTATTTTGTTAAAGATCTAGGCCAGGGATATGGCCCAGTGGGTGAAGGCATTTGCTTCCAGGCCAGTGATATGAGCCTGGGCATACAGTGGGAGAGAACTGTTTACCATAAGTCCTCCTCTGATGCTGTGCCCTGTGTTGTTTGGGTCCTGGAACTATGACTAGGAGCAGTGAGGGGATGGAGAAAGAACAGACACACAGACACGGGAAAGGTGGGGTTAGGTGTGTATTGGTGTGCTCATTCCTATGGAATGGCACTACTACTACTGGCAACCTGGAACCTCAGTGTGTTTATTAGGTACAGCAGAGGGGTATGGATTAGCTAGTTTTAGTGGGCAGGCTCTGTAGGTCAGCAGTCTCAGGCTGTAAACATCCAGAAGAGGGAAGCTATAGTTGCCAGTTTTTGTAATACTGGCCACTTGCTTGCTTGCAATTGGAACCCCAAGGAAAGCTTGGTTATTTCTCTGAACTTGACCCCTATAGGGAATGGCTTTGCTGGTATTCCATGTGTCTGAGGCCTTGGAATCGTTGACATGGCTGTCTCATGTCAATGGTACACATTCACTCAAGAGTTCACTCACTCAGGGCTTCCTCAGTGCTCTATACTCTGACTTCAACATGTGTAACATTTGCATGTGCACACATACATCTGTACATACGCATTTGCATAAATAAAAAATGTAGTAAAATTCCATTTTGGACCCTTTGGAAAACCAGACACAATCCAAGCACTGAGATGGGGGAGGGGATATGGGCTTCCACCCATAATCAGGAAGCCATCTGTAATCAGTATTTTCTGACAAAGGATGAATCAGTTTTCTCCAGTGAAATCTCACTGGGTGTATTAACCACACCTCAGGGTAGGCCTCGTGCCCAACATTAAATGGCCAGTGCAAAATGAACTTATGGTATTTTTGTAGACTTTTTGTCTCATTTTGCTTTGTTTGGGCATTTTTTTGCTTATTTACTTGGATTTTTTGTTTTTGTGAGATGCGTGTGTATGTGTTTTGTTGTTGTTTAGTTTTTGTTTATTTTAAAGACAGAGCAAGACAAAGAGAATATAAAGTTGGGTGAGTAAGAAAGTAGGGAGGTTCTGGTAGGATAAACACATGATCAAATATATTGAGTAAAAATTTTGTTTTTAATGAAAACAGTTAAAAATTCTTTCTAGCTGTAAAACGAACCAGTAAAGACCCCAGGGGCTGGGGAGATGCTCAGCAGATGAAGCTCTCAACATACAAACATAGGGACTGGAGTTCAGATCCCTAGAACTCACACCAAAAAGCTGAGTTGCTATAGTGGTCACCAGCAATCCCAGCACTCAGGAGACAGAGTCAGGGTATCCCTGCGGCAAGCTAGCTAGTTAGCTGTCCAGCAAGTTCTGGGCTCGATTAAGAGATATTACATCTGTAAGGAAAATGGAGGTTGATTGAAGAAGACTCCTAACATCAACTTTTGGGCCTTTGCATGTATTTGAACCTGTGTATGTGTACCTGTACACTCATGTACATCCACACACATGTAAACAGTGATAGACACACTCATATACACCACTTACACACAGACACACCACAAACAATGAAGGCCTCAGTAAAAGGCTATAGTTTTGAGTTTGCTGTGGGCAAGTGCTGTTTGTGTCTGGCACAGCTCAGTAAGGTGCCAATAGGTTTGGGAAATGTGTTGAAATGATTGAGATGTGTGAAAAAGTCAATCAAACATTTATCTGGATGTTATTTAATGAAGAAATGAGTCAGACAAAATGACACTTGTAGCTGAGACCTCATTCACACATTTCTTCAGTGTTAAGTCTTTTATTTTTCCTTTTGGGTTCTTTTTGAGACCAGGTCTTGCAGTGAGCTGTGGCTGGCTGGATACTTCCTGTAGCCCTACTTGACCTCACACTTACAGCACTTCTCCTGTCTCAGCTTCCTGAGGGCTGGGGTTACATGCATGTACCACCACTAAGTTAACTTCAATACTAATTCTTAGTTTAAAATTTATTTATTATGTGTGTGTGTGTGTGTGTGTGTGTGCATGCATGCACACTTGTGAGCACACATTCTAGTGCTTTCCAGTAGTGTGTATGTCAGATGAAAACTTGTGAGAGTTGGTGCTCTCTTTCCAACATGTGAGTCCTAAGTTTCAAACTCAGGTCATCAAACTTGGTGGCAATCACCTTTACCTATTAAACCGAATTGCCAGCCTCAATGATAACTTTTTTTTTTTGAGACAGGGTTTCTCTGTAGCTTTGGAGCCTGTCCTGAAACTGGCTCTTGTAGATCAGACTGGCCTCAAACTCACAGAGATCTGCCTGCCTCTGCCTCCCGAGTGCTGGGATTAAAGGCGTGCGCCACCATTGCTCGGCTCAATGAAAACTCTTAACTGGTGGTCTTCATTGGCTATTTTATACAGTATTGTGTACAAACTCAAGCTTTGCCAAAATCCCATGCCCCCAGAAGCTTTTAGGAATGTATTTTTGGGAGTTGATGTCTTTAAAATTTTGTCTTAGTTTACAAAAACACCGTGAGAAAACTATAAATTACATTTTCCTACATTATTAATGCTTGAGAACTCATAAGGCAACTGACCATGGTGATCAATTGTTTTAGGAACAGGGTATATCTGAGTGGGAAGGAGTGAAGAAAAGTGTTTAGTTCAGCCAGTTCTGCCTCTCATGTTTTATATTTTGCACACATAACTGCTTCATTCTGTGTCTTTCATGGGGTACTGGGATCTTCAGCTTGTCTAGAGCTATGATAGGGGATACAAGATAATGTACACTTAGCCCTTAGTGTTCACAGGGCTTAGTTTCCTTGCCCCATAGATGCTCAAATGCCTTTCCTTTGTTTATTTTTAATAAAATTTATTTATTTATTTATTTTATTTCTTGGCTATAGTTTTCCCTCCCTCCTTTCCCTAACTCCCTCCAAGTATCCCCTCTTTCCCTACCCCCAACCACTCCTCCTCCATTTCTGTTTTAAAAAAGGGCTTGGTCTGTAGTGAGGAGGCCGTGTAGCGGGAGTGTGTGGTAAAGCAGAACCACACACACACATGAATCAAGGATCAAGGAGTGAGTGAGGGGAACCAAGGTCCCACCACCTACAAAGGCACACCTATAATGACCCAAAGACCTTCAGTAAGAGCTCTCCCTCCACAAAGTTCTACTGTCCCTCAACATACCACTCTGGACACAAAACTTTTACTACATGGGTTTTAGAGGTAGACCCCAACATCTAAATTGCAGCAAGTTTTACTGATCTTCCTGAAAGCACTCCAGCAGAATGGAAACTAGATGTGAGTTCTTGGAAAGTGCATTATTCTGATTGTCCTATTACTTCTCCAAGTTCATGGCTCTGGGAATGTCCTTCCCAACCAGAACGTGTTTCCTGTGGCTTCAGAAAAGCCCAGCAGATTACACACCAAACCAAACAGCATACCTTTCTCTTCCACTCTACCCCTTCTTTTACATTTTTAGTTTTTTTCTCTCATATGCACATATGTCTTCAAGGGAAGCTGGGAAATGTAGTTTATTTATGTTGCAAGATATAAGAGGAAGCAGCCAGGCAGCAGCAATGGTAGATACTCACCTGAGTAAAATGGTCCAGCAGTTAGCAGGTACTTACTGTAGTGTGTGGATGTGGTTTAACATGTCTCACAAAGTTTCTCGTGTCAGTAATCTGATTCTCAGTGTTTCAAGGCTGGGAGGTAGTGTTACCTTTAAGAAATAGTGCATAATGGGAGGACGTTATGTTATGGGTGTATATGTACTCCAAGAGGATTATGGGATTCCTAGCTTCCTTAGCTTCCTACTTTGACACATGATGCCTTTTATCTGCTTACATTCCTTCCAAGTGATGTGGGCCCTTCTAGAATCAGTCCCGTTGCTAATTAGACTTCCCTCCAAAACTATGAACTAAATGAACAGCTTTTCCTTGTAAACCTGCTTCATGAATATCATTATAGTAATGAACAACAAATACATAATGCACCGTGGAGCCAGAGTATCTCATTAATGTTAGTTATAGCATGAAAGAGAGAAAGTTAGGATGGATACCCAGAGGTGTGATTTCTGCTTTCCCACAGGCAGAGTGGAGACTGTTACTGTCATACAGGGAAAGTGAAAGCTGAGTGAAAGCTTTCTTCTTGGTACCCAGGACACTTTCAATATCTTTACATGGTACCCATCATCCTCTCTCTATCCATCACCCTCTTCACATGCTCCATCATTAGGAAGAGGTCCAGGGACTAAGGCAAGGCCATTGTGTAGAATCTCCAAGGAGCGGGTAAGGATTTAAAAGGCTTGGGCTCAAATGGTTTTACTCCTGAGGGTGGATTTGAGGCTGACAGCAGGAAACATGTCCCCTACCAGCCTTCAGATGCTGGTGTGTTTCCCACTCAGAGAGAATGCAGTCCTGAGATTATGAAAACTTCTTTCCTTTTGCTTTTAATTGAGCAAACTATATTTAATGCATGTTTAATATGAAGCTTTTAATATGAAGCACAAGCTGTGAATGAATTACCCTTAACCTTTCAAACTCTCTAAAATAGTAACTATTTGCAGAGCCACCCACATGTGGTTCAATGCACTAAGAATTTTCTCCAAGCTCTACTCCCAGCGTGATTTCTTCCTGTATACTTTTGCCCATGCCTGGGCCATTTCCAATCTTTCTACTCTCTGGTCCTTTTGTGATGATTCTGGGGCAGAGCATCAGCATTTTGAAGCAGGCTTGTTGTAAGTCTGAGGTTGCCTACACTGCTAACCAAGCCATGGGGCGCACTGGCACTGATCCATTTCAAATTTTATATCCCTTACTTTAATAACAACCATACTTTAAATATGCAGAGCTTTTATTTTATCTCTGCTTCTTATGCTTGCTCAAGGTTTCTTGACACTAGGCACCTTGATCGTTTGTCTTTGGGTTATGTATGTGCTCATGTGTGTGCACATGTGAACACATGCATCTTGGTTGTTGTTTCTCAGAAGCGGTCCATCTTGTGGTTTGTTTTGGTTTTGAAACATGGTTTCTCACTCTCCTGGCATTTACCACATGGGCTAGACTAACTGGACAGTGAGCCCCAGAGATCTGTCTGTCTCTGCCATCCCTATCCTGGGTTTACAAATTTATGTTATCATACCTTCCTTTTTATGTGGTCTTTGGGATTTGAACTCAGGTCCTTGTGTATTCATGGCAAGCACGTTACCTACTGAACCACCTACCTAGTCCTGGTTACTTAGTTTTTATACTTGAAAATAGTAAATAATCCTAGGGTGTACTGGATAGTTGATGTCAAATTGACACAAGCTAAAGTTATTTGAAAGGAGAGGAGGGAACCTATAATGTCCTTCAATGATGAACTGTGATATGAAAGCATAAACCAAATAAACCCTTTCCTCCCCAACTTGCTTTTAGTCATGGTGTTACATCACAGATATAGTAACCCCAATTAAGACGCAGGGCAAGAATCTTGTGACTGATCAAAGGACAGGGAGTGACATCCGCAAGTGAATTCCCTGGTGATGTTTCACATGCTACAGCAGAAAAGAGATGGGTTTCTGCATTAGTTACTTTTCTATTGCTGTGACAAAATGCCATGACCAAATACAACTTAAGGAAGCAAGTGTTGATTTGGTTTACAGTTCCAGAAGGCTAGAGTTCATCAAAAAAAGGAAGGCATGGCATGACAGCAGAGGTAGGAAGCTTGCTGATCTGATTTTATCTGTACACAGGAAGTAGAAAGTGAACAGGAAGTAGAGTGACTCTGTAAAGCCTCAAATTCCACTCTCAGTGATGTACTTTTTAAGCAAGTCTTCACCATCTTATGGTTCCATAACCTTCTTAAACAGTACCACCAACATGGGACTAAGAGTTCAAATACTTAAGCATCTGGGGCATACTTCTCATTCAAACCACCACGGTTTACTTAGGGAAATGCAGCTATGCTGTTGTTCAATACAGACTGCTAATGTCTTGGCAAGAAACTCTTTTGCTTTCCTCTTATTTCTAGTTTTTCACTAATGACATTGCCAGTTTTTTTTTTTTTTTAAACTGGAAACACTGGGTACAGTGCTTGCTGTGCAAGTAGGAAGATTTGAGTTTCGATACCCAGGATGCATATGCATGAAAACTGGACATGGCAGCAGCTGCTTGTAGCACTAGTATTCAGTGGATGGAAGAGAGGAACATAGGAAGATCCCAGGGGATTGATAGCCATCTAATCTAACCAAAATGGTGATTGAGCTCTGGGTTCAGCGCAAGGCCATGTCAAA
Organism: Chionomys nivalis; assembly: GCF_950005125.1. Lineage (NCBI taxonomy): Eukaryota > Metazoa > Chordata > Mammalia > Rodentia > Cricetidae > Chionomys > Chionomys nivalis. The sequence continues at coordinate 44,260,893 of NC_080112.1, read as the reverse complement.
AAACAAGGTGGAGAAGGATAAGGGAAGCCACCCAGAATCAACTTCTAAGCTACACACATGCATACATGGGCACATGTGTCCTCACATACACATTTGTTTACAACAACACATACATATACACATAGATCATAGCAAGATATTTAGATGATGGATATAGATAGATAATAGGTAAAAGAGTAGATGATAGATATATAGACGATGATGGGTAGATAATATTTAAAAGTTATATAAACATATTAACAGATAGATGACAGATAACAGATGATAGAGGAGCGGAGAAATAAGAGAAATGAAAGAGAGATTGCCAAGCAGACTTAAGTTCCAAGCCACCTTGCTCCTGCAGATGCTGCTGAGCCACCGAGAAAGCCCTCCATCTTTCTTCCCATCTGCTTACAGTTTATCCATCAGTCAGGCCCTGGATTGATAAGCTGCACAGAAGTATACTGTGCCAACTTGGGAATAAAATTGTTTCAGCACTTCTTTTAATTTACATAATATCACAAAACAAATTCCCACTGCTTGCTGCTCTACAGCTGTGATGTTATATCTTGTCATTTCAAGTTCTTCATAATCTAACTCACCTTAACATATTCTTGTATACAGTTGGCCTCTTCCCCCAAGACAGTGCTTCTGCCTTAGTTTGAATTTGGAATGTCCTTTGGGGCGGTTAGTCTTGATTGTCAAATTCACAAGTTCTAGAAACACCTAGGAGGCAAGCCTCTGGTCATACCTGTAGGGAAGTTTCTAGATTGGGATAGTTAAGATTAGAAAACCTGTCCTCAATGTGGCTACACTACCCCATAAGCTTGGGTCCTGGACTACATAACGAGGACAGTTAAGACACTGCTAATCCCAATGGAGATGTTGTGATGCTCGGTTGAGATGATTTCTTTGAGCATGGAGCTTAGATGTGTCAAAGAACTCCAACCAACTAAGGAAGTATTACCATACTAGCATGTTAATCTAGTAGTGGTTCAAATTAGCCGGAAGGGGAAACATGTCTCAGAAACAAAGGCTAGAGCCATAGTAGCAGCCATAGTAATACTGACAAAACACATCCTCCAACTTCCAGTTCCCACAAGATGAGGACCCCATACCATGGAGTGAAAGCCGAGCACAGTCATAAATTTGCATGTTATTTGCCCACAAGTGAAAGATTATTTCCATAAAACTGGGTATTGTATATATTAATGCTCTTGTATGAGCAGGTGCACATGATATACATGTAGGTGTGGAGGCCAGAGATCAGCCTTAGGTGTCATTCCTCAGGATGACATCTGTTGGGGCCTGAACCCCAACATAAACTAACTCTCTGCACCAGCGTAAAGGTGTAGGAATAATTGAGACACAGTTCACACAGCAATATCGGAAGGGAATCTCAGGGTTCGGGTTCATTCAAATCCTGAAGATCACCCGTGTTTGTTTTCCAAACATCTTTTATCTCCCAAGGTAAACTGAGGGGGAAGTTCATTAGCATTCTGTTTCCAGGGTAGCAGGACTAAAGTCTTGTCATCTTGTCCACAGCTCTGTCACTAGCTTGAAGTTGGCATTCTCTGGTGATCTACATAATTACAAAGAAAGGAACAGCATATCCTGAGCTCCTGAGACAGCCAGTTTGAAGATGCTTTTAGCACCTCTGTTGCTATTGTGACTTGAGAGGCTGGCTGCTGGTACAATGCAGAATATGTGGCCTATATAATATTGCCCCACAGACATCCACTGGTTGTTTGAATAGAGCCTATCCTTTGGGATGGGGCTTACTAATTTTGCTAGTCTAGTTGACCAGTGTGCCCCAGGAATCCTGCTGTCTCTGTCTCCTCAGGGCTAACATTACAAGTATGTGTCACTATGCTCTGCTTTCTTTTTAAAAATTATTCATTTTATTTTTGATATTAAATATAATTACATTTTATGCTTCTTCTTCTCCCTCCAAACACTGCCATATATCATTCCTTGATCTCTTTCACATTCACGGCCTCTTTATCCATTGCTGTTACATGCACATACGTGTCTGTATATATTCTTAAATATAAAATACTTAGATTTACAGTATTAGTTGTCTACATGTTTTTAGGATGGATCATTTAGTATTGGATAACCAATTGGTGTGCTCTTCCTTGGGGGAAGACTACTTCTTTCATTCTCAGCATTCTTTATTTGCTTAAAGTTCTTTGTGCAGGGTTGAGGCCTCACTGGTTTTCTCCAGTCCACTCTGGCATATCTATTGATGTCATCATTGTTTGGGTTACATTTGGATAGTCCATTTGATCAGACTTTATGTGTGTAGTTCCTGACATTATGAAGAAACATAGCCTCACAGCAAACTCCCTGATCCTCTAGCTTTTAGGATTTTTCTGTCTCCTCTTCCACAATGTTCTGTGATCCTTAGGTGCAGGAATTGTTTTGTAAATGTATATAATGGGTCTGGGATCAAAAAGTCTGCATTTTAATTGGTTGTAGTTTTCTGTAGTGGTCTCAATCTGTTACAAAGATAGGTTTCCTGGATGAGGGGTGAATACTAGACTTATCTGTTGATATAAGGACACATGTACATAGATTGTTTTGGGGATTATGTTGTTTATTAAATTAGAAGATGTAGATTCTTCTTCAATAACCATTAGTTCACTAGCATGGAGTAGGTATTAGGTTTTCAGTACCAGGCATGGTTTTCCCATGACTTGCAATGCAAACTTGACAAATGTCACTGTATATCATGACATCATTTGCTGATCTATTTTTCCTTCAATAGTCAAAAATATGGATGGCCTCATGTTAATTGGTATATTGAAATCCCCTCTAGTTGAATTAGAGAATTATCTAATTGGATTAGAGAAGCCATATTTATGTAGTTGGAAGGATAGGTGAGAAGTGGTAAATAATGGAATCCTGTTAATTGGAAGGTTCAGAAATTGAGTAGAATATAGATATCTTCAATGTAATGACTAGACCACAAAATACCCAGTGTTATTTTGTCTTAGTTTGTCTGTCAGTCCTGAACTGCGTCTGTATTTGCAAGGCTGTTTGTCTTGAAAGGCACAGCATGAAATGCATTTGTGGGACAGAGCATACAACATAACCCATGAATTCTTCCCCCAGTAGCAAAGAGACCTTCAAGCATGCATGTGTGTCTCTTTGCCTCTAGCCTGTCAAAAACAGCTCTAAGAGGGGATTTGAGAGAGAAATCACTGCTTGCATTATTGCCTTCTAAAATGCAAGAAATAACCTCCCCTCCCTCTCTCTGTCTGTCTTGTAATGAGGCTGCTTGTTGGTTCCCAGCTGCTCAGCCCCGAAATAATTACACAGAAACAATATTATTTAAATCATTGCTTGGCCCATTAGCTCTAGCTTCTTACTGGCTAACTCTTTTTTTTTTACATGCAGTGAAGATGTTTATATGCATAAATATACATGTACATAATAATTGACGAGAGGCTGAAGAGGTAGCTCAGCAGTTAAGAGCACTTGTTCTTCCAAAGGGCCTGTGTTCATTGCCAGCACCTGCTTGGTCAATCACAACCCTCAGTAACTCCAGTCCCCTGGATCTGATGCCCTCTTCTGGCCTACTTGAACATTGTGTGCACATGATGTACAAAGTTTACAAAACACCTAGACACATAATTTATTTTAAAAATAATTGAGCAAGACATGGTGGTGCATGCCAGTAATCCCAGCACTCTGGAAGCTGAGAGGAGAATCTTGAGTTCAAGGTTAGCCTGAGCTACATAACAAGTCCAAGGTTACCCTGGTATGTATAGCAAAAACCTTTCTAAATTTTAGAAAATAGATATTAAGAGGGATTACAGCATAAACAATAAAATATCAAAATGGAAAAGTCAAAATAACCAGAAAAAAATCAAATATTAACTCTCACAAAAAGATTTAATAACAAATTATTTTACAGATGAATGCTTTCAAATAATTAAAGGTCAGATGGTTTTTAAACATGAGAGTTGTCATAGAACATAAACACAATTATCAAGAGGCTACTATATGCGTGTACAACAACTTATAGGCATCATAATAAAATCAAACCAATCACCGACAGACATAATATACAAAGCTCAATAATTGCCATCAAAATGTATTTGGCAAATAGGCAATTATTATTTAAGATTAGGTCTTGCTCAGATTAGGTGAGTCTCTAGCCAGAATCTTTGGGCCTTCCTTAGTCCTCTAAATGCTGGAATTAGATGCATGCATGGCAACAACTGGCTCAGCAAATGCTTTACGCATGACCATATGCCTGGTACTGTAATAGATGTCTGAACTAATATAGCACAACACCTGCCCCATGGACTCCATTTCAAGTGGGACGATGGCTACAGGAACAAGTATTTCCCATTACAAGATTATTAAGTTAGCTACAAAGTAGTAGATTTCATAATGGCATTTTTTTGATTTATGCTTCATGTTAGTTATTTTATTTTATTTTATTTTATTTTTTTAATTCTTTTTTACTTAAAATTTCCAACTGCTCCCCGTTTCCCATTTCCCTCCCCCTCCTCCCACATATTGCCCCCTCCCCCTATCCCCACTCCACTTCTCCTCCCCCTAGTCCACTCCCCCTCCCTCTCGATACTGAAGAGCAGTCCAAATTCCCTGCTCTACATGAAGACCAAGGTCCTCCCACTTCTATCTAGGTCCAGGAAGGTGAGCATCCAAACAGGCTACGCTCCCACAAAGCCAGTTCATGTATTAGGATCGAAACCTAGTGCCATTGTCCTTGGCTTCTCATCAGCCTTCATTGTCCGCCTTGTTCAGAGAGTCCAGTTTCAACCCATGCTTATTCAGTCCCAGTCCAGCTGGCCTTGGAGAGCTCCCAATAGATCAGTTCCACTGTCACAGTGGGTGGGTGCACGCCTCGTGGTCCTGATTTCCTTGCTCATGTTCTCCCTCCTTCTGCTCCTCATTTGGACCTTAAGAGCTCAGACGGTTGATCCAAATTGGGTCTCTGTCTCTCTCTCGATCCATCGCCAGATGAAAGTTCCTGTGCCATTCTCCTTGGCCTCTCGTCAGCTCTCATTGTCCACCACATTAAGAGAGTCCGGTTTTATCCCATGTTTTTTTCAGTAGCAGTCCAGCTGGCCTTGGTGAGCTCCCAATAGATCGGCCCCCCTGTCTCAGTGGTTGGGTGCACCCCTCATGGTCCTGACTTCCTTGTTCATGTTCTCTCTCCTTCTGCTCCTCATTATAACCTTGGGAGCTCAGTCCGGTGCTCCAGTGTGGGTCTCTGTCTCTATCTCCATCCATCGCTAGATGACGGTTCTATGGCGATATGCAAGATATTCATCAGTATGATTATAGGATAGGTTCATTTCAGGTTCCCTATCCTCAGGTGCCCCAATGAACTAACTGGGGACATTGCCCTGAGCTTCTGGTAGCCATTCCAGGTTCAAGTCTCTTGCCAACCCTTAGGTGGCTCCCTTAACTAAGGTATGAGTTTCCCTGCTCCCCCATCCAACCTTCCTTTACCCCCAATCACCCCGATTCCCCCAGTTCCCCTCATCCTCTCCTTCACACTTTTCTCTCCCCATCTCCCCTCATCCCCATCCCACCCCACCCCCCAAGATTCCCATTTTTTGCCCATCAATCTTGTCTATTTCCCATAGCTGGGAGGATATCTATATGTTTTTCCTTGGGTTTACCCTCTTGTTTAGCTTCTTTAGGATCACAAATTATAGACTCAGTGGCCCCTATCCATGGCTAGAAACCAATTATGAGTGAGTACATCCCATGATCTTCTTTTTGGGTCTGGGTTACCTCACTCAGGATCGTATTTTCTATTTCCATCCATTTGCATGCAAAATTCAAGAAGTCATTGTTTTTTACCGCAGAGTAGTACTCTAATGTATATATATTCCACACTTTCTTCATCCATTCTTCTATTGAAGGGCATCTAGGTTGCTTCCAGGTTCTGGCTATTACAAATAATGCTGCTATGAACATAGTTGGACAAATGCTTTTGTCATATGCTAGGGCATCTCTTGGGTATATTCCCAAGAGTGCTATTGCTGGGTCCAGGGGTAGGTTGATCCCAATTTTTCTGAGAAACCGCCACACTGATTTCCAAAGTGGTTGCACAAGTTTGCAGTCCCACCAGCAATGGATGAGGGTACCCCTTTCTCCACAACCTCTCCAGCAAAGGCTATCCTTGGTGTTTTTGATTTTAGCCATTCTGACAGGTGTAAGATGATATCTCAAAGTTGTTTTGATTTGCATTTCTCTGATCGCTAAGGAGGTTGAGCATGACCTTAAGTATCTTTTGGCCATTTTAACTTCTACTGATGAGAATTCTCTGTTCAGTTCAGTGCCCCATTTTTTTTTAATTGGGTTAATTATCCTTTTAAAGTCTAGTTTCTTGAGTTCTTTATATATTTTGGAGATCAGACCTTTGTCTGTAGCGGGGTTGGTGAAGATCTTCTCCCAGTCAGTAGGCTGCCTTTTTGTCTTAATGACAGTGTCCTTTGCTTTACAGAAGCTTCTCAGTTTCAGGAGGTCCCATTTATTCAATGTTGCCCTTAATGTCTGTGCTGCTGGGGTTATACATAGGAAGCGATCTCCTGTGCCCATATGTTGTAGGGTACTTCCCATTTTCTCTTCTATCAGGTTCAGTGTGTTCAGATTGATATTGAGGTCTTTGATCCATTTGGACTTGAGTTTTGTGCATGGTGATAGATATGGGTCTATTTTCATTCTTCTACAGGTTGACATCCAATTGTGCCAGCACCATTTGTTGAAGATGCTTTCTTTCTTCCATTGTATACTTTTAGCTCCTTTATCGAAAATTAGTTGTTCATAGGTTTGTGGGTTAAAATCCGGGTCTTCTATACGATTCCATTGGTCGACTGCTCTGTTTTTATGCCAGTACCACGCTGTTTTCATTACTGTAGCTCTGTAATAGAGTTTGAAGTCAGGGATGGTAATGCCTCCAGAAGTTCCTTTATTATATAAGATTGTTTTGGCTATCCTGGGTTTTTTGTTTCTCCATATAAAGTTGATTATTGTCCTTTCAAGATCTGTGAAGAATTTTGATGGGATTTTAATGGGGATTGCATTGAATCTATAAATTGCCCTTGGTAGAACTGCCATTTTTACTATGTTGATCCTCCCAATCCAGGAGCAAGGGAGATATTTCCATTTTCTGGTATCCTCTTCAATTTCTTTCTTCAATGCCTTAAAGTTCTTGTCAAATAGATCTTTCACTTCCTTGGTTAGAGTTACCCCAAGATAGTTTATGCTTTTTGTGGCTATCGTGAAAGGTGATGATTCTCTTATTTCCCTCTCTGCTTCCATATCCTTTGTGTATAAGAGGGCGACTGATTTTGTGGAGTTGATCTTGTATCCTGCCACATTACTAAAGGCGTTTATCAGCTGTAGGAGTTCTTTGGTGGAGTTTTTGGGGTCGCTCATGTACACTATCATATCATCTGCAAATAATGCAAGTTTAACTTCTTCCTTTCCAATTTGAATCCCCTTTATCCCCTTATGTTGTCTTATTGCTATTGCTAAAACTTCGAGAACTATATTGAAGAGGTATGGAGAGAGTGGACAGCCTTGGCGTGTTCCTGATTTTAGTGGGATGGCTTTAAGTTTCTCTCCATTTAATTTGATATTAGCTGTCGGCTTGCTGTATGTAGCTTTAATTAAATTTAGGTATGACCCTTGTATCCCTAATCTCTCCAAGACTTTTATCATAAAGGGATGTTGAATTTTGTCAAATGCTTTTTCAGCGTCTAATGAAACGATCATATGGTTTTTTTTCTTTCAGTTTATTTACATTGATAGATTTGCGTATGTTAAACCAGCCCTGCATCTCTGGTATGAAGCCTACTTGATCATAATGGATAATTTTTCTGATGTGTTCTTGGATTCGGTTTGCCAGAATTTTGTTGAGGATTTTTGCATCGATGTTCATGAGTGAGATTGGCCTGTAATTTTCTTTCTTGGTTGGGTCTTTGTGTGGTTTTGGTATCAGAGTTACTGTAGCTTCATAAAAGGAATTTGGCAATGACTCTTCTGTTTCTATATTGTGAAATACCTTAAGGAGTATAGGTATTAGGTCTTCTTGGAAGTTCTGGTAGAATTCCGCATTGAAACCATCTGGTCCTGGACTTTTTTTGGAAGGGAGGTTTTTGATAACTGCTTCTAATTCTTCACGACTAACAGGTCTATTTAGGTTGTTCACCTGGTCCTGGTTTAACTTTGGTATATGGTATTTATCTAAAAAAGTGTCCATTTCTTTTACATTTTCCAGTTTTGTGGCATACAGGCTTTTGTAGTAAGATCTAATGATTCTCTGAATTTCCTCTGTGTCTGTGGTTATGTCTCCCTTTTCATTTCTGATCTTATTAATTTGCAAATTCTCTCTCTGCCGTTTGATTAGTTTGGATAGGTGTTTATCAATCTTGTTGATTTTCTCCAGGAACCAGCTTTTGGATTTATTGATTCTTTCAATTGTTTTCTGTGTCTCTATTTTGTTGATTTCAGCCCTCAGTTTGATTATTTCCAGTCTTCTACCCCTTCTAGGTGAGTCTGCTTCTTTTTTTTCTAGAGCTTTCAGGTGGGCTGTTAAGTCTCCAATGTGTGCTCTCTCTGTTTTCTTTAAGTGGGCAGTTAGTGCTATGAACTTTCCTCTCAGGACTGCTTTCATAGTGTCCCATAGGTTTGAGTATGTTGTTTCTTTATTTTCATTGTCTTCAAGGAAGACTTTAATTTCTTTCTTTATTTCTTCCTTAATCCAGGTATGGTTCGGTAGTTGACTATTCAGTTTCCATGAGTTTGTAGGCTTTCTGGGGGTAGCATTGTTGCTGAATTCTAGCTTTAATCCATGGTGTTCTGATAAGATACAGGTGGTTATTAATATTTTTTTGTAACTGTGAATGTTTGCTTTGTTACCGAGTATGTGGTCGATTTTTGAGAAGGTTCCATGGTCTGCAGAGAAGAAGGTATATTCTTTCCTGTTTGGGTGGAATATTCTATAGATGTCTGTTAAGTCCATTTGATTCATTACCTCCATTAATTCTCTTATTTCTCTGTTAGGTTTCTGTCTGATTGACCTGTCCATTGGTGAGAGAGGAGTATTAAAGTCTCCTACTATTAATGTGTGCGGTTTGATGGCTGCCTTGAGTTTTAACAATGTTTCTTTTACGTACGTGGGTGCTTTTATATTAGGGGCATAGATATTCAGGATTGAGATTTCATCCTGATGAATTGTTCCTGTTATGAGTAGAAAATGTCCCTCTCCATCTCTTCTGATTGATTTAAGTTTGAAGTCAACTTTGTTAGAAATTAGTATGGCCACACCTGCTTGTTTCCTAGGTCCATTTACTTGATAAGCCTTATCCCAGCCCTTTACTCTGAGTAGGTGCCTGTCTTTGTGGTTGAGGTGTGTTTCTTGTAAAAAGCAGAATGTTGGATCCTGTTTTCGTATCCAATCTCTTAGTCTGTGCCTTTTTATAGGTGAGTTGAGTCCATTGACATTAAGTGATATTAATGACCAGTGGTTGTTAACTCCGGTCATTTTTTTTAGTAGTAGATTTTGTGTGTTTCCCTTCTTTGAGATGTGCTGGTAAAGGGTTTCTAGATGTCTGAGTTACTGTGGTCATTGTTGGACTCCTTGATTAGTGATTTTCCTTCTATTACTTTCTGTAAGGCTGGATTTGTGGCTACGTATTGTTTAAATTTGTTTTTATCCTGGAAAATTTTGTTTTCTCCATTTATAGTGAACGAAAGCTTGGCTGGGTATAGTAGTCTGGGCTTGCATCCATGGTCTCTTAGTTTCTGCAGTACATCTATCCAGGACCTTCTGGCTTTCATGGTTTCCATAGAGAAGTCAGGTGTAAGTCTGATAGGTTTACCTTTATAAGTAACTTGGCCTTTTTCCTTTGCTGCTCTTAGTATTCTTTCTTTATTCTGTATGCTTTGTGTTTTGATTATTATATGGCGCGAGGATGTTTTTTTTTTGATCCAGCCTATTCGGTGTTCTGTATGCTTCTTGAACCTTCATAGGTATATCTTTCTTTAGGTTGGGAAAGTTTTCTTCTATAATTTTATTAAATATATTTTCTGGACCGTTGAGCTGCGCTTCTTCTCCTTCTTCTATTCCTATTATTCTTAGGTTTGGTCTTTTTATTGTGTCCCATATTTCCTGAATGTTTTGTGATGAGAATTTGTTGGCCTTGCTGTTTTCTTTGATCAGCGTGTTTATTTTCTCTATGGTATCTTCAGAATCTGAGATTCTTTCTTCTATCTCTTGTATTCTGTTGGTTATGCTTGTTTCTGTAGTCTCTATTCGTTTACCTAGATTTTCCCTGTCCAGCTGGCCTTCTGTTTGTGTTTTCTTCTTTGCCTCCATTTCAGTTTTTAAGTCTTGAACTGTTTCCATTATTTGTTTGATTGTTTTTCCTTGGTTTCCTAGGGTATCATTCACTGATTTACTCAATTCTTCAAACTTTCTGTTATACTTCTCATCCATTTCTATAAGGGCATTTTTTACATGCTGTTTAAGGGCGTCAATCACTTTCATAAAGTCAATTTTATCTACTTCTTCATGATTAAGGTGTTCATGTCCTCCTGTTGTGAGGTCGCTGGGTTCTGGTGGTTTCATATAGTTTTTCAGATTGTTGGGTGAATTCTTGCATTGGCGCCTGCCCATCTCTTTCTCCGAATGCTCCCCTATGGATCTTCTTTTACCGGATCAGGTCTCCTTGCCTACTGATGTACTTTTCCAGTGATGGCACCCTGCAGTGATAGCTCTCCTGGTGCTCCAGTGATGTCTCTCCTGGTACCAATATCAGATCTCCGTGCCCAAAGACGGCTCTCCTGGTACCCAGATTAGCTCTCCCACTGATGGCTCTCCTGGTGCCAAGATCAGATCTCCGTGCAGGTTGGGTAGTTCGTAAACAAAGGCCTTACCTTGCTTGGTGTAGGCAGGCCAGTGAACCAAAGGAAGTCTCGCCTGCCTACTTGCCCTGAGGATTTGCCCCCAGCGCCAGACAGACTGAGCTGGATGGTGTTATGTGCCCAAAGAGGAAAGGGGGCAGAAGGAAGAAGGGTTCTGGATGCAAGCTGGGTGGGACAAGAAGAGAGAGGCAGTATGCAGGGTGTAGAGCCCCTGCAGGGAGCCCAGGGAGTATAGGGTGGGGGATGAGGAACTTCAGAGTTCCCTGTCCAGGGCTGCTTCCGCCGCCGCCAGTCAGGTCACAAACCCACCCCGCTGCTGTCTCTCCTGGTGCCTATATCAGATCTCCGTGCAGGTTGGGTAGTTTGTAAACAAAGGCCTTACCTTGCTTGGTGCAGGCAGGCTGGAGAAACAAAGGAAGTCTCGCCTGCCTACTTGCCCTGAGGATTTGCCCCCAGCGCCAGACAGACTGAGCTGGATGGTGTTATGTGCCCAAAGAGGAAAGGGGGCAGAAGGAAGAAGGGTTCTGGATGCAAGCTGGGTGGGACAAGAAGAGAGAGGCAGTATGCAGGGTGTAGAGGTCCTGCAGGGAGCCCAGGGAGTATAGGGTGGGGGATGAGGAACTTCAGAGTTCCCTGTCCAGGGCTGCTTCCGCCGCCGCCAGTCAGGTCACAAACCCACCCCGCTGTTGTCTCTCCTGGTGCCTAGATCAGATCTCTGTGCAGGTTGGGTAGTTTGTAAACAAAGGCCTTACCTTGCTTGATGCAGGCAGGCTGGAGAGACAAAGGAAGTCTCGTCTGCCTACTTGCCCTGAGGATTAGCCCCCAGCGCCAGACAGACTGAGCTGGATGGTGTTATGTGCCCAAAGAGGAAAGGGGGCAGAAGGAAGAAGGGTTCTGGATGCAAGCTGGGTGGGACAAGAAAGCCTTACTGGCTAACTCTTACATCTTAGTTTAACCCATCTCTATTAATCTGTGTATTGCCACGTGGCTGGGGCTTACCAGGTAAAGTTTCAGCATCTCTCTCCACCAGGGCTACATGGCGCCTCCCTGACTCTGCCTCCTTTCTCCCAACATTCAGTTTAGTTTTCCCCGCCTACCTAAGTTCTGCCCTATTAAAAGGCCAAGGCAGTTTCTTTATTCATTAATGGTAATCACAGCATCCAGAGGGGGAATCCCACCTCTCTCTCTCTCTCTCTCTCTCTCTCTCTCTCTCTCTCTCTCTCTCTCTCTCTCTTCCCATGTGTGTTGGGGGGGTGAGAAGAAGAGATACCTGTACACATAGTGGGAAGTGTTTGTGTGTGTGTACATGTGTGGAGGTCAGAGAAGGACATAGAGTGTACTCCTATATCACTCTCCACCTCATTCTAAGTGAAAAGATCTGGAACTAAGCTGGCAGCTAGCAACCCTTCTATCTCTGCCCCTATAGCACTGTGGTTACAGGTATGAGCAGTCAGACCTGGATTTTTATGTAGGTACTAGAGACCCAAATTCAGTGTACAACAAGCACTCTCATCCATGGAGCCACGTCCCTTTCTAGCCCTTATATATCTTTCCTTCCTTCCTTCCTTCCTTCCTTCCTTCCTTCCTTCCTTCCTTCCTTCCTTCATTCCTTCCTTCCTTCCTTGAGATAGGGTTTTGTGTAACCAAGACTGGCCTTAAAGTAGCCAAGGATGACTTGACTTTGAACTCAATCCTTTTGCTTCCACCTCTTGATTACACCTGGGATTACAGGCATGTGCCACCATACAAGGCTTCTGTCTGCTATCACCTATCTGCCTACTTTCTATCACTTACCTACCTACCCTATCCCTTATCTTTAAATATATTATTGTCTTAGATTATAAACTAAAATTTCCTTCATTAGAGTCAAAATGCAGGAAAGTATTTTTTTGTTTTCTTTCTACCTCCTCTATAAGCACCTGTTTGCTGCATACAAACAAACTTCTGTTAGCAGCCGTCTGTTCACCCACGTTTCTCATATTTTACTCATACGTGAGGATACCCATGAGCTTCACACCCAGGCTGAACTCCTAAGAACAGGTGTTTGAATTTTGGGTTCTATTCCTTCTCAGTGGTACATTCCTGCTCTTGTTTCAGTCTGGGCCCTGGTGACCAGTCTCATGGCAGGAATTAGACCCTCCTAATTTTTTTTTGTTTGTGAGACTGCATTAGAAAGTAGAATGTTTGTTGTGCAGATGTTGGGTCTTTTTTGGTTCTGGAACAAAGGGAAGCAAAATTGGTCTTAGATGAGAACCTGCCCAGGCTAGAGCATAATTATGTGCCTGAGATATTTATGTGTGAAGGCAAGGAAGAGTGGTAGGAAGATACTTAAAAAGACTCTGAAATATAGGGCTTCGGTGGGCTTTCGATTGAAGCATCATCCAGAATCTTTTTACAGGCTCTCCAAGGCTGGCAATATTCTTTCCCTGGCTGTACCAGTATCAGATGTCTTTACAGAAGCTAAGCCCCTTGCTCCAGGAACCAGCTTCTTCTTTTTTCATGGAAAAAGCCATTCCCCACTTATCATATCATCTGAGACGGCCAGGGACTTCTAACAGGTGAAAATAAAAGCTGTTTGTGTTGCAGACTATGCTGGAGAAGAAAGTAGGAAAGCAAACATTTACTAAGGGCTTACTGGATTTTAGGCTTGCACAGGTGTGGTCCATCTCTACTCATTTAATCTTTGTATAGTCATCCACTATGCTGTTTTCTATTCAGCATTTGAGAGAACTCTGTTTCCAGGATGTTAAATCTTTTCTTTTTATTAAAAAATTCATATGATACATTTTGATTATGTTTTTGCATTTTCCAATTTCTCCTAGATCCTTTCCCCTCCCTACTACCCATACAACTTTATGTTCTTTCTCTCTACATCTTTAAAAAAAGCAAATGAACACAGAATCCTAAGAAACAGACTATCCTCAGAAAAATGCACAAAATAGAAGCCAAAACATACAAACAAAAGTTAAATAAGATAAGAGATGGGAAAACAAAGCAAAATGAGATGAAAAGGCTACATTAAGTTCATTTCATGTTGGTTAACTATTGCTGGACAGGGAGCCTACCTTGAAGTATGGTTAATACCTGCAATGTGACTCCAGTGGAGAAACCGTTTTTTTTTTTTTTGTTTGTTTGTTTTTTGTTTTTTTTTTGTTTTTTTCTTTTGCTAGCAGGTATAAATTGCAGATAGCTTCCTGGTTAGGGGTACGGACGCATATCTACTTCTCCCTCTTGTCACTGGAAACCTGTCTGGCCCAAACTTCCGTAGGCCCCATGCATGCTGCCAGAGTCTGAGTTCATATGTGTATCAGCCATATTGTGCCTGGAAAACACTGTTTCCTGGGAATTCACCACTTTTGGCCTTTACAATCTCTCTACTTCCTCTTTCACATATATCCCTGAGCCCTGAGACAAGAAGTTTGATGGAGACATCCCATTTAGGACTGAAAATTTCAAAGTCTCTCACTCTGTGCACATTGTCCAGTTGTGAGTTTATTTGCAAAAAGAAGCTTCTCTGATGATGGCTGAGCAAGACACTAATCTATGGGTCTAAATAATTTCTTTAATGCCAGGAACATAAGAAGAGCTTCATGGCAGCACAAGGAAGGAGTGGGAGAGATGAGAAAGTAACAGGAGAAAAGGAGAAAGGAATAATGAGGAAGAGAGAAAAAGAGAGGAAAGAAGATGGGATGGAGAGTGGATGAAGAAAGATAGGATAATAAAGGAGGAAAATAGAGGAAGCAGAAAGGAAGAAGTGACACAGTAAAAGAAGGCAAGAAAGGAACAGGAGGAGGAAGATGGGGAGGGAGGATAGGAGAGGAAGAAGAAACAGGAAGTTGGTGAGAGATGAAGAAGGAAAATGAAAAAGGAGTAGAGGAAAGTGGAGGAAATGCAGAGAAAGAGGAGACAGAGAAAGAGAACTACAAGGAGGAGAGGAGGAAGAGACATAATGAGGGAAAGATAAAAAATAAGAAGAGGATGAGAAAAGAAGATAGGAGAAGAGGAGGAGGGGACAGGAAAGAGGAGAGAAAACAAACAGGGAGAATGGAAAGAGAGAAGAGAAGAGGAAGCAGGGGCATGGAGAATGATAGAGGAAGGAGGTAGAAAAGAAGGATGAGGGAGAGGGAGGAGGAGTAGGGAGGGAATGAGGCACTATGTACAATACTTAGCTTAGATAGATACCCTTTCAAAATGAAACAAGAGAAGAGATAGATGTAAATGAAGCTCACCTATATTAAGACTGGTTTTTCATGGCCAAGGCTGAGCAGGAAAATACTCTGTTGACATGTTCTGAAATTGGATAAAACCAGGGAATCATACATCTGAACCCTCATCCATTCTGTATTTCCAGAAGTACACATGATAACCAAGGACTTCATGACTGTGACCTAGCTGTGCATGAACTGTGTAGATGTGGGCTTGCCTCTGTGAGGAGAGAAAAAAACACAGATGAATCAGTCACAAATCGGGACCCTGTCCAGGGTTGTCAGGGTAGCTGGTGAAATGCTAGTGATGGATGTACCAGGAAGCAGTGGGCGATTCCAAGCAGCTTGAGAGTTCAGCATTTAGAGCGCACATATAGCACAGTTAAGAGAATACAGATGCCCAAATAGCATAAATATGACAAGATTGGAAAAGGTCATGCATAGAGAATACATATATCTGAAACCATTACTACTTTTTACGGACCCTTTTATTACATGGTAAGGCAGAGAATTGTCAGGCAGTCCTTCATGAATGTATACAACAGCACAGATCACTCTTCAAAAGGATTTGGGGTGGAAATCTACATTGTAGGGATCTGGGCTATGCAGAGAAGTTCAGAAGGACGCTTCAAGTAAAGGCAGAAACTTGCAATTCAACAAGTTCTTTATTTGATTTCTCTTTCTCTGTGTGTGTTTGTGTGTGCAAGTACACATGTGTGCATGTGTGTGTGGAGACCAGAAGTCTATTTCTAGCATTTTACTGATTGAATTATCTCTCAGTCCCATGCATGATCCTTTTGCACATGATAAAGCTCAAGAAACTAGTATATATTGGTTATATAGGGAGTAGACTCACTATAAATTAATTTTATCTAGCAAATGACATAAAAATAATATTTATGAATTTCTCTGCATGTTATGAAATCAAAGTAGGCAATTTAGGTGTATTCCTTTTGTGGTTTTTCTAAGTAAAATCTATGTGACTAGAATAGTTGAATAACATTTTCACTTAAAATATGTTTGTTTAGTAATCTTTGGATGTGTGTATTGGGGGTGGTGCACAAGTGAAAACATTTTCAAGGAGGTTAGAGGATACATAGGTATTGGTTCTCTATTTCTACCATATGGCCCCATTGATAAACTCAGCCATCTCATTGACCCCATTGTCTGTATTTCTTTTGTTACTAAGTGAATACTTGATAGAAGATAGAAAATTTTGCAATAATGTAGTTATACCAAATTGTAAGCCCTTATAAATCAAATTTCTCAAACACTTGCTGACATTTGAAAGCTCAGTACTGAAGCAACTACATAAGATATTTTAATAGTTTATATTAATCATAATAGATAATGGGTTTCATTATGATATTTTCATTCATACATATAACAGATCTTGATTATATTCATACTCATTACCCTCTATAGTCTTCCTTTTATCCCAATTTGTAACACCTTCTTCTAACCTTCCTGGGGACCAAGCACATACATGGTACAATTAGATATACATCTAATATAGGCAAAACACTAACACACATCAAAAATAAAAATAAATATTTAAAAAGAAATGTATGCAAAGACTGAGCCTTGCATTTAGTTGATTACCACAAACTAAATTTTATAAGCCCTTTCTCCAACATTCTGATGACTAATAATTATATTTTAATTCTATTTTCTGTGTTGTCATTTCATGAAACTTATTCATAGATCCATTGAATGATGGCCCAGGAAGTTTGTTGTGGAATTGTGTCTCCGTATAATAATCAGAAGCTGCACCCATAAAGTCTCACCAACATGTCTGCCCACATGTGAACTGAACAAAGACGACACCAATGAACACGCCAAACTGGACAGAGAAGAGCTCACAAAGCCTCAACCCTCTTCAACTACAGGCAACAAAGGAATGCTGCAGGTGCCGCAATCTTAGGTGAATAATTTTGAGGACTGTCTTTGCTCAGTACTATGGTTTCTTATCTCTATGCCTTGCAGCTTCATTTCTCTCAAATGTTTGGATGAGTCACAGTTTTGTGCAGCAATGCCAACAAAGGGGAGCTCTGTCAATTTGGAGCTCTAGGTGGTTTATACCTTACCGTTGGAAGCTTTTATGAGATCTTCCTAATGGAATTTCAGAATGATAACAGTGGAGCAGACAGCACTGACCATAGATTTTGGCTTTAATCCAAGATCAACAACCCCACAGTTCTGTAACCTTCAGGCCAGTTACAAAATTCACTGAACCTCAGTTGCCATGGAGACTCATAAGTGCAATGTGGGCTGCTACATCTTCTTCTTTGAGTAGTAATTGTTGGATGTCATCTAGGCAAAGTAGCAATTCCTAGTGGTTGAATGCTCTTGGCTCTTAAAATTGGGTTTCATCACACCCAGAAATTTGCAGAATGGCAAATAGCAGCCATTAAATGAGTGACAATTTCTCCACCTAAACCCAATTTTAATTCTGATTTAAGAGTAGGGCAAGGAAGTTTTTATATGCATATATCTGTGTATTTGATGTGTACACATGTTTATGTAAAGCATAAGTATGTAAATGTCTGTTATATATCTCATTATCTAGTTATATATCACATACTGTGCAAATTATGTATGCATCCATCTCTCTTTCCTTTCATCTATCTATCTATCTATCTATCTATCTATCTATCTATCTATCTATCTATCTATCTATCTATCATCTATTCATTTAACTAATGTAATTTATTTTTCCATCTGTTCATCCATCTATCCACCCAAGAAAGGCAATTCCTCTTCCCCTCTCTTACTGAGTCTGAGACCTGGGTGGCTGTGTCTGAGTTAAATGTGATTGACTGTGGATATTTTCTCTTTAGTATACTCAGGGTCAACCCTGTCCCATTTTTCAGTATTGAACTTCTGGCCACAAGGACTCCCAGAAGCCATGAACTCTAGCTTTGCTAATTTGACAATGGAGATTTTACAAATAAATAACCAGAGGACACTCTGTGTCCAATAAACTTTTCAGTGTAGCTCTGAGAGAACACAGGGTGGGGTTGTGATCAGAGGGAAAATTACCTTATTTTTCTCTCTTTCTTTGAAGCTTTTCATTTTGTTGAATCATCAGGCTGAAAGAATTAAATTGCTCTCCTGAAATTATTTCACATAATTGCTTGAAAATAGCTTTCACAAATGTTGCTGGCTATGAAAGGTACAATTTCTCTTTTGAAAACTCCCTTTGGTCTGGGTCTTTGCACTATGAGTCAGGTAATGCTTGGCACTGCTGGCTAAGGGCATGCTCCAAGGATGATTGTGGCTTAGCATGCCTGTTTAATCATACAGATACTATCCTAATGACTCCATGCAAGCATGGCTGTGCATTGAAGGCTGTGTTGTTCTGCAGACAAATGGCAAGCATATACTTTTACAGCTAGAAAATAAAGATGGTAATAACCGACAGAAAGGAAGAAAATGGACTATTCAGGGAAATAATTTTTAAAGTTTACTATAATATAAATAAGTGCCTTTCTATTTTTCCATCCTTGTAGCTTTGTGTCTCAGCAGTGAAAATGTTTGCTAGTTATCTCTTGAAGTACCAGGATTGTGAAATGATCCCATACAAACATATAATGGTCTGAGCTTCTCAGAGTTCAGTGACAGAGAGGAGATCTTAGAGGTCTAGGAGCCACATGCTGCTCCTAGCATGATTTGTACATGTCCACAAGCTGTTTTCAGCATACTACCTGCATGGCCATAAGCGTCAACCTCAGAAGCACTGCCTTCCTCACTTGTAAGATGTGTCTGGGAAGATTTGCTTTTCATTTTCTGAGACGGTGGAATAGCAGTGCACAGGGCATCACTGGTGATGATGATATGACCCCAGGAAGAACAATGTCACCATCAGCATTCTGATATGATTCTCACAAAGAATGTGTGGAAGAATTCAGCAAGCTGCAGCCATCATGGCTGTCATTTATATTTATAAAGAAAGTTTTATCGAGACACAGCCACATAAGTGGTTTATGTCTTGTTTATATCTACTTTCATGTTATAATAGCAATGTGGTTCTTAGTAGTATATAAGTTGTTTATGTGTACAGAAGTAGATCCTAATTGTGTGTCTGTGTGCATACCTGTTATGCTATGGTGGGCTATCTTAGTTTTTTTGTATCACTGTGATAAAATACCTTGATGAAAACAATATAAAGGAGAATGAGTCTGTTGTGGCTCACAGTTTCAGGGTACAGTCCATCATGGTGGGGAAGCATAAGGAGGCAGCTGGTCACATTGCATATGCAGTCAGAAAGCAGAGAGATGAGTGACAGTGGCTCAGTTTGTTTTCTCCTATTTATTCAGTCTAAGACACCAACCCACAGAATGGTACCACCACCCTCTTTTAGGGTGGTTCTTGATCTCCAAAATATATAAAGAACTCAAGAAACTAGACTTTAAAATGCTAATTAACCCAATTAAAAAATGGGGCACTGAACTGAACAGAGAATTCTCAACAGAAGAAATTCAAATGGCCAAAAGACACTTAAGGTCATGCTCAACCTCCTTAGCGATAGGGAAAATGCAAATTAAAACAACTTTGAGATACCATCTTACACCTGTCAGAATGGCTAAAATCAAAAACACCAATGATAGCCTATGCTGGAGAGGTTGTGGAGTAAGGAGCACACTCATCCATTGCTGGTGGGAATCCAAACTTGTGCAACCACTTTGGAAATCAGTGTGGTGATTTCTCAGGAAATTTGGGATCAACCTACTCCAAGATCCAGTAATACCACTCTTGGGAATATACCCAAGAGATGCCCTATCATATGACAAAAGTATCTGTTCAACTATGTTCATAGCAGCATTGTTTGTAATAGCCAGAACTTGGAAACAACCTAGATGCCCTTCAATGGAAGAATGGATGAAAAAAGTGTGGAAAATATACATATTAGAGTACTACTCAGCGGTAAAAAACAATGACTTTTCGAATTTTGCATGCAAATTGATGGAAATAGAAAACACTATCCTGAGTGAGGTATCCCAGACCCAAAAAGAGGAACATGGGATGTACATGTACTCACTCATAATTGGTTTCTAGCCATAAATAAAGGACATTGAGCATATAATTTGTGATCCTAGAGAAGCTCAATAAGAAGGTGAACCCAAAGAAAAACATGTAGTTATCCTCCTGGATAGGGGAAGTAGACAAGATTGCCTGGCAAAAACTGGGAACTTGCGGGTGAGGTGGCATGGGGCTAAGGGGAAATGGGGTGAGAAACGTGAGAAGGGGAGGATGGGAGGAGCTTGGGGGAATGGGATGGTTGGGATATAGGAAGGGTGGATACGGGAGCAGCGAAGTATATATCCTAACTAAGGGAGCCATCTTAGGGTTGGCAAGAGACTTGACTCTAGAGGGGCTCGCAGGTGTCCAGGGAGATGTCCCCAGCTGGTACCTTGGGCAACTGAGGAGAGGGAACCTGAAATGACCCTATCCTATACTGATGAATATCTTGCATATCACCTTAGATGGATGGCGATGGATCAAGATAGAGACAGAGACCCAATTTGGAGCAACGACTGAGCTCATAAGGTCCAAATGAGGAGCAGAAGGAGGGAGAACATGAGCAAGGAAATCAGGACCACGAGGGGTGCACCCACCCACTGTGACAGTGGAACTGATCTATTGGGAGCCCACCAAAGCCAGCTGGACTGTGACTGAATAAGTATGGGTTGAAACTGGACTCTCTGAACATGGCAGACAATGAAGGCTGATGAGAAGCCAAGGACAATGGCACTAGGTTTCGATCCTAATACATGAACTGGCTTTGTGGGAGCTTAGCCTGTTTGGATGCTCACTTTCCTGGATCTAGATAGAAGTGGGAGGACCTTGGTAGGGAATTTGGACTGCTCTTCAGTATCGAGAGGGAGGGGGAATGGAGTGGGGGGAGGAGAAGAGGAGTGGGGATAGGGGGAGGGGAGTGGGGGGAGGGGGCAATATGTGGGAGAAGGGGGAGGGAAATGGGAAACGGGGAGGAGGTGGAAATTTTAATTAAAAAAAAATAAAATAAAAAAAATAAAAAAATTAAAAAAAAGAAAACAGTTAAGATAATATCTTCCAAGCATGACCAAAGATTAACCTAATCTAGATAATCCCTATACTAAGTGGCTTATTTGCTGGTCGAGTCTAGAACATTTCATATTGACATCCAGTAAATCATTCTTGGTCCTGTCAAGTTAACATTCAGTATTAACCATCAGATACACTAAGCAGAAACAACTGCACATTCTTTCTGCCATCTCGCCTACCAACTTTTGCTTTCTGGTGGCGAGTTAACCAATGGTTTCACTCTTTGCCGCCAAAAAGCAAATACTGGGTGATAACAGTGAATTTCCTTGTCAAGACTATGTTCAGAAAGAATGTGTGTGTCTGATAGAGTCTCAGAGAAACTCTATAATGCTGCCAGGTGTAGATGCCAGCATCTGGCAGAGCAGTAAGTGGAATTAGTCTTTTTGCAATGCCAGGGGATATGTATTTAGTTTGGTGACTTTTCACATGTAGGTCAGTTACTGCTCTGGTCCTTAGTCATGAATTAAAAAACAGAACACCAATCACATCACTGTTTTCCCTAATATTGCATAGACCACGCCCTCCTGAAAGGTTGCTGTAAACACCCTCAAAAAATTACTTTGCTCAACTGCTGACTGAGATGAACCTAGCAGACCTCTCATCTGGAAGAATGTCAAATATTGAGGCTGTCACCTTGAAGGGGCAGACTCATACTAATTCACCTTCGAAGCGTCCTTTTTTGTTTTATTTACCATTTAAAACTTCATGTTGAAATCTGCTCATTACCAGAATCATTCCAGTGTGTTATGTTTAAAAAAGCTCAACATCCCCAAAAGGTGTGTTTCCTTCACCATCTTTATGATGCAAGATGAGCATGCTGTTTAAATGTGTTCTTGTGCACCATATTTGAACATGTATTCCATGTCTTCAGCTAGGTATTCACTAAAATGTCCAAGCCATGCTTCCTTCTCGAACCAGACCTTAAATTTAACTGAGCACACTCAGAAATACAGTTTTTTAAAAAAAAATAATCAATTTAAATTTTTATGTGTGTATATGTTTGTCTATGTGTGTAACACATATGTGCAGTGCCTGCAGAAGCCAGAGGAAGGCATCAGATACCCTGGAACTGTAGTTGTAGACATTTGTGAGCCACCTAATACAGGTACTGGGAACCAAACCCAATTTCTCTGTAAGAGCAATATCTTAGCTAGGGTTTTCTATTACTGTGCTAAATCACCATGACCAAAAGCAACTTGGGGAGGAAAAGGTTTATTTCAGCTTACAGTTTATAGTTGACCATCCAGGGAAGTCAAAGTAGAAACTCAAGCCAGGAACTTGGAGGTAGGAGCTGATGCAGAGGCTATGGAGGGGTGCTGCTTACTGGCTTGCTTAGCCTATTTTCTTATAGAATCCAGGACTTCTAGCCGAGGAGTGACATCACCCACCATGGGATATTCCCTGCCCCATCAATCACTAATTAAGAAAACCCTATAGCAGCATTTCTCAACCTTCTTAATGGTGGTGGTTATGTTCCTTATGTTGTGGTGACCCTCAACCATAAAATTATTTTTCTGTTGTCTCATAACTGTAACTTTGCTACTGTTATGAATTGTAATGTAACTATCTTGTATGCAGAATATCTGTTATATGACCCTTGTGAAAAAGTTGTTTGACCCCCGATGGGTTGCAACCCACCAATTGAGAACCACTGCTCTACAGCCCAATATTATAGAGGTATTTTCTTAACTGAGGCTCTTCTTCTGAAGTTTGTGTCAAGTTGACATAAAACACTCCAGAACAAGCAACAAGTGCTCTTAACCACGGAGCAATCTCTCCAACCCAAAAATGTACTTCTGTGAGCACATTTAAGAGTGTGTTTGTCCAGCATGCTCAGGGACACATGCCTTAACTTAGCATGCCAACCTCTAGGTATGTTCCTATATAAATGCATTTGGTCTTTCTGCATAAAATACCCACAGTGCCTTTGTTCAAGGGGATGGTATTTTGATGATAACTCCTGTCTTCTCACCTGCTTAAGATAATACTTACATAATCTTTTATCTTTTAGCCATGGTCATTTTGTTTTATACTCACCAAGTTAAGGGTCCACTGCCTGAGGTTTCAAGCCTTTGATAATATTTCATAGATCCAGATTTGAAATCTCTGGTCCCTGGCATTGAGTCTTACAATGTTCCCTCCAAAATCCATGTTGTAACTTAATCCCCAAGGTAATAGTATTAAGACGTGTGAACTTGCTGGAGAGATGACTCAATGGTTAAGAACACTGGCTGCTCTTCTAGAACACCCAGGTTTAATTCTCAGCACCCACATGTTAACTTACAACTGTCTGTAACTCCTGTTCCAGGGGATCTGATTCCCACATACAGAAATACATGCAGGCAAAACACCAATGTATATAAAATAAAAAAAAAAATTTAAAATAATTTTAAGCCAGATGGTGGTGGTTGCACACCTTTAATCCCACAACTCAGGAAACAGAGGCAGGTGGATCTCTGTGAATGTGAGGCCATCCTGGTCTACAGAGTGAGTACCAGGACAGACTCCACAGTCACACAGAGAAATCCTGTCTCGATCCCCCTCCAAAGTGTGAACTTTTTAGTGGCAATTACATTATGAAGGCAGTGATTGCTCTGTGTTCAGTGGGCTAGCACTCTAATGAAAGTGCTTTCTTAGAAAGAGCCCGTGTTCATCTTTTATCTCTTCTGAGCAGCATTTCTCCCTGCAGAAGGAGTCTATAGGAAGCAATCTTTGGGGGGGTGCAGTAACAGACACCCTCCAGAACTATGCCAAATATATTTCTTTCGTTCTGTTACACCCACCAGGGGTTTTATAATAGCAATACAAATAAACAAAGACAGGTGTTTTTGAAATTACTATTTTAAAATTTCTTTCAATAGGGTTATAACTTGAATTAGGTTCTTATGTTAAAATTAATTTGTGTGTGTAAATGCATACAGGATTATGAGAGTATGTGTGTAAATGTATACAGCATTATGGGAGTGAGTTTTCTCCTTCTAACTCGTGGATTCAAGGGATAAAACTCAGATCATCATTGCTTGGTGGCAAGTTATTTATTCACTGAGCCACCTCTCTGGCCCCTACAGGTTTTAGAAAAAGAGACATTATGAGTCCTAGTTAGCTCCAACTGCCAACTTGACACAGTCCAGAGTAATTGGAAGGAGTCTCAACTGGGAAACTGCCCAGAACAGATTGGCCTGTGGCTAGGTCTGTGAAGAATTGTGTTGATTACTGATTGATGGCACAGTCCACAGTGGGCAGGGCCACCCCCAGGCAGGTGTTCATGCGGGGGGGTATAGAAAAGATATTGAGCACAAGAGAACAAAACAGCAAGCAACAATCTAATATAGTTCCAGCTTCTATTCCTGCACCAATTTGCCTCAGTGATGGACTATCACCTGGAAAATAAACCAAATGAACCCTTCCTCTAACCCCCAAGTTGTCTTTGCCCATGGCATTTATCACACCAACAGAAAGCAAACAAAGACACTACGCAAAGGATATTTTGCTTGATGTTTATTGGAACAAGAGAGATTAAAATGAAAACAACAAGCTACTTTGAACAACAATGATTTTCTAGATAGTGCGAGTATCTCACCAGTACAAGTTTGGAGAAAGGAAAAAATACATAAGGGAAGGAACCAACTCATCAGGAGACTGGATCAATTTTCTCTTTGATTCATACTTCTTTTTAATATTTTTTTTCAAGACAGGGTCTCTCTGTAGCTTTGGAGCCTGTCCTGGAACTAGCTCTATTAGACCATGTTGGCCTCGAACTCACAGAGATCTGCCTGTCTCTGCTTCCTGAGTGCTGGGATTAAAGGTGTGCACCATCACCACCTGGCTGGTTCATACTTCTAAATCCAAGAAAAATCAGCCTAGCTGGAAAAGTCATGAATGTCAAGGAGACCCAGGCAATTCCCAGTCCTTATCTTCTTACCTTATCAGACCTTCCTGCCTCTCCACATTGCTACAGATGCATTGATTTCATAGTTATCTGGGTTCATATTTTTAAAGAAAAATTATAAGGATTTTTTCTTTTCCTACACATAATGCAAACTTGTACTAGTCCTTCAAAATCAGTTGTTGTTGTTATTGTTATTGTGCATGTATATGCGTGTGCCTATAGATGTTCATGTATGTGTGTGCTTGCATATGGAGGACAGAGATTGACATCAGGTTTCTTTCTCAAATGCTCTCCGTCTTATTTTTTGAACCAAGGTATTTCATTAATCCTGGAGCTCATCAGCTCCAATACACTGGCTGGCCAGTGTGATGCAGGCATTCATATATCTCCAGTCCCCCAATTCTGGATGTTCAAATGTCTATCACAGCACCCAACTTTTTCTGTGTGTCCTGTGGATTGAAACTCAGGTTATCATGCTTATACAGTGAGCAACTTTATCCACTGTGCCATAGTCCCAGCCTGGAACTACCCCTTTAAAAAGTGAAGGACCCTTTATGACTTTAGGAATGGAATAAGGGACCAATGAGATCATTTGATTCCCCCCATTTTTTCATTGTTTTTTGAGATGGCTTTTGGCTTTGTAGCCCAGGCTGACTTCAAAGTCACACTTGTCCTGCCCAGCATTACGTGTGTGCGCCATCACATGTGGCTATTGATATCATTTGATTTTTGGCTCCACCTGAAGGGATGGATATGCTAATTATCTTGATATGATATGTGTATATGAAAGTGCAGGGTCATATACCTTGCATACACAATTTTAAAACTGTCTCAATAATATTTCTGGAAGACAGTGCAGTAACTGAAGCAATGTTACTCTGATTAAACATTTTAATTTCTTTGTATCAGGAAGTTTCAAACTTGCCCCTTTTAGTTCGTTGTAAAATATTTAATGCTTTTTTTTAAACAAACTGATGTTGCTCTATTATGATCTTATATGATAGAATTACTCCTGCCAGGGCTGAGGAGATGTTTCAGTCAGTAAAGTGCTCCTCCTGCAAGCATGAGGACCTGAGTTCCAACTCCAGCATTCATATAAAAAGCCAGGTGTGTTGCACACACTTCTAATCCTTATGATCGGGCTATGGAGATAGCTGGGTTTTTTGAGATTCATTTGCCAGCCAAACTAGCTTACTTTTCAAGACCCAAGTCTTAGTGATAGATGCCATCTTTTTTTTTTTAAAGGTGGATGTTACCTTAAGAATAACACCCTAGCTTGGTCTCTTGCTTCCACATGCATGGGTATACTTGCATGCACACACATAAACTTACTTCCCATACATATATACATACAACCATAAACCCCCTCCTTCAAACATACACACACGGACATATGAAAGAATTTATTCCTTCTAAGTATATAAGACCATGTTATCTACCCTCCTCCAATCTCCTGTTTACCACAACCCCTTCCTATCCCCTTCCACCCCCAGTAATTGCTATTCTACCTACACTGTCACAAAAAAAAAATCAATGTTTTAAGTGTGTATCTTCCTGTGTCCGGCTTATTACACTTGATGAAATGTCCTCCAGTCCCATCCATTTTACTGTGGATGGCAGGACTTGATTCTTATCAGTGACTGGGTGTTATTCCATTGTGAATGTGTATCTGTTCTTTACCCATCCACACACCACTGGATATCCCAGGTCAGTTCATATCTTGTAAATTTGGAATACTTCATACAGTAAATACAGGGATGCAGGTTTCTCATCTAATGACTTTAGTTCCTGTAGACACATGCCTTCTAGGAGATTACGTGATCACTTCAGATTTGCTTTTATGCTGCAAACTTCTATACTGTTTTCCATAGTACTACACATGCATTCCCTCTTATCTTTATCGTTTAAAATTACTTTTGGTGTGAGATGATACCCAGCTGTGGTTTCAATGTGCATTTTTCAGACAGTAAGTGATAGTGAGCACCTTTTTCATGTACCATGTGTGTATCGGCCTGGGTAGAGTATCTGTCCACATCATTTGCTTGGTTTTGAATTGTATTTGTACCCTCAAATTCTTTTATATGGATATTAATTTTTTGCTTAGTAAATAGTTGGCAAATATTTTTTCAATCTACAGGCTAACTCTTTTAACTTTTTAAACATAATTTTCATTTGTCTACTATATAATTCTTTGTTGCCTAAGGATATTTTGGTACAAGTATATATTACACATTGAACCTATTTTCCCCTTTCATGTTCCCAACCCTGTTCTTTCTTCCCTTTTGCTTCCCATTAGACCTCTTTGTTACCTTAGACAATTTTGGTTACAATTCATGGCGTTTCTTGTTTTGTTTCATTTTTTGAGACAGGGTTTCTCTGTGAAACCCTGGCTGTTCTAAAACTCTGTAAACCAGTCTGGTCTCAAACTTAGAGATCCACCTGTCTCTGCCTCCTGAGTATTGTGATTAAAGGTGTGTGCTACCACACCTAGCTTCATGGAAATCTATGTAAATGATTTTATATATCTATACAAAATATACACTAGTTGATTTCACTTGTTGTGATGATCACCATGTTTTTATACACCTGTTTTCCTGCTCATTATATAGTTTTGTTTTTCTTTACATCTCAGAATAATTCTATTATATATAATAATTCACTTCCTCATTCCTCTCTGGTTGGGCAGCTGTGTTGGTTTCATGACTTAGCTGTTGTGAACATTGATGTGTGAATGTCCCTGTGATATACTGATACCCCAGAGCTGGGTTATATGGAAGATCCATTTTTATGGCAGGCTGTCACTCTTTTTTGTTGATTTACATATGCACATTCTTTTAGAACAAGCTGTGTCTTTACTATGTTGATGATTTCCATATATACATTGTTAGTCAATTACATACACACAAAGCTAGAACACTTTAAAGTTCACATACAATAAAATCTGCTCTGGAGAGATGGCTTAGTAGTTAAGAATGCTTTTTGCTGCACTTCCAGAGGACCTGTGTTTGCTTTCCAACACTCACATAGGGCAATGCCTATAACTCTGGCTCCAGGGATCTGATACCCTCTCTTGGCCTTTGTAGGCATCTGCACATACATGGTGCACATACATGCACTCAGACAGACATGCATATATATAGATAATAAATCTTGTTTTTTTTTTAAAATGCTCTCTGTGGGGGTTAAGGACACCATGGAAGGCTCACACAATAAACTAATATGGACTTACAGGGGCTCACAGAGATTGATCCAACAACTAGGGAGTCTGCATTGAGACTGACAGGCACTCTAATGTTACAGTTGTATAGCTTGGTCCTATTATGGGACTCTTAGCAGTGGTGACAGTGGCTGTCTCCAACTATTTTACCGGCTTCTGGGACGCTAATTCTCATACTGAATCACCTTGCCCAGTTTTAATATATATAGAATTGCTTAATCTTACTGCAACTTGATTTGCCATGTTTTATTAATACTCATAGCAGACCTGAACTTTCCTGAATGGAGATGGAAGAGGAGGGGAATGGGTGGTAGGAGGAGGGATTGGGGGTGGGATGGGGATATTGGCAAGAGGGACTGGGAAGAAGATTTTTTGGGGGGAAGGCTACAGCAAGTATGTAAAATAAACGGATGAATAAAAAGAAAAAAGATTGTTCTCTATGATACTCAACTGTTCAGGGTTTGACACATGTAAATTGGGGATATTTGTCACCACACCCTCTAAATTCTTACATTTTCTAAAACTTTCCTTCACCCTTTTATTCAACTTCTTTCCCAGTATGTGGCAATCACTGATTGTTTTTCTATTCGTCCAAGTCTGCCTTTTCCAAAATGTCAGAACCTTGGGGTTAACGTATAAGTAGCCTTCAGTATACCTCTGGGGTCTACCCTGGTCCTTGCCTGTATCAATATATTTTCTTTTTGTGGCTGCATACTATTGCATTGCATAGATGCATTGTATTTGAAGAACTGGAGTCATTCCTAGCTTTCTGATGGACAGCAATCAGACGACTACAAGTACTGTGTATGCACAGTTTGTGTTTAATGGAAGTGTTACTCTATTTGGGGCAAATACTTATGAGTGGCTCTGTGGGTTATATGGAAAAATTTGCCTATTCATTTAAATTTATAAAAATTACCAGACTGTTTTTTTTTTTAAAGGTGGTCATATCACTTTTAAGTTCCGTGTGCCGGCAAGTTATGAGTGTTCAATTCTTTATATCCTTCCCAGCATTGGTTACTGTCAGTTAAAAAAAAATTAGCCAATGTATTATTGAACAGTGGTATTTCAGTGTGGTTTATTTTTTATTTCCCTGGTTACTAAGGATCTTAATTCTGATTTTAGGTGCTTTTTATTTTTTTTCACAACTAAAGTTTGTTACATATATTTTCTGCCTATCTTTTTGTCTGTCTATCTATCTATCTATCTATCTATCTATCTATCTATCTATCTATCTATCTATCTATCTATCATCTATCATCTATCTATCTATCTATCTATCTATCTATCTATCTATCTATCTATCTATCTATCTATCATCTATCTATCTATCTGTTCTCAGAAGTCAGTCTCTTCTTCCATCATGCGAATTCTGAGGGCAGAAGTCTGGTCATCTGGATTGGGAGTAAATCACCATTACCCACTGAGCCCCTACTTTCTTATGGGTAAGTTCTGAATGCTCTTTATACAGTCCGGTACATGTCCTATGTCAATTTTCTACTTGGAAACATTTGCTTTTTGTGTCTCAGGCTTGCCTATATCTCCTTTGTTTGGCAGCTCTTCCATGTTATATAAGAAAAAAATGACCCATTATAGCTCTTGCTGGTTCTGCTTTGAGAAGATTGCTGGTGACATTGGGCATGACAAAGTTCGTTTTGTGCTTCTGTTTTCTAGTCTATAAAACCACAGTGTGGGATGGGAATGTTTATAAGATTCTTTTCAGCCATAATAGTCAGTGATTTTGAGAGATCAGGCGAGTTCACTGAGCTAATGAATAGCAGGGCTGGCCAAGAACTCAGGCTGCCTCCTACCTTGCTGTCTTTATTAGCTATAGAACTCTCCCTGCTTTGTAAAACCTAAGTGTTTATTAGGGAGTTCATTTACATGACTCAAAATTCAAACAGGATAAAAGATTCCTGTATGAAAAAACATGTCTTTTACCTGTTATTATTTCTTGTTCTTCTTGCAAAGCTTTTGAAAATATCTGCAGAAAGGTTTTTTTTTTTTTTTGGTGTTTATATATGTGTGTTTTCTTTCTCCATTTTTTAATAGAGTGAATTATACACCACAGCTTCTTCTCACTTCTGAGACAGATGCAAATTATAATCATACCGGGATGCAAGGTTTTTCTATTCAGTATTAAGTTGAAGTTTTGGAGGGCTAAAAACTATTTACCCTTTCCTGTGGACTTTCTGCCCACTGTTTCCTGTGTACCCCTCTCTAGTTGACTTGCTGATATTATATAGGCATGAGCAATGTAGCTATTAGGAGAATAAATACTTTTTGCAACATGGGGTCATTTTCATGTACTTTGATGTGTGTCTTTTGTATTTTCTCATTGTTCCTTCACGTGATAAATTCTGCCATGGGGGTGAATTCATCTGTCTTTTAGTCTTTCTTGAGTTTAGGTCCTAATTGCCACACAGTTCTCTGGTGTTAAAAGACTTTTTCTGTGCTATCTTTTAGTTCTTTGTAAATATTTACATACATTTAAATGCATTTTAAAGCTCCTTTGCGGTCAATAACAGTTGTCAGTGTTGTGTACCAAGTGCTTTTATTGATGGGCCATCTTGTTGGTCCCAGAGTAACTTTCAAATGCAGTG
This sequence comes from Chionomys nivalis, assembly GCF_950005125.1. Lineage (NCBI taxonomy): Eukaryota > Metazoa > Chordata > Mammalia > Rodentia > Cricetidae > Chionomys > Chionomys nivalis. Next base: position 44,229,990 of record NC_080112.1, on the reverse strand, counting down.
AAATGTATGTATTTAGCTGCATTTTATTATTTATTTATTTATTTATTTATTTATTTATTTATTTATTTATTTATTTATGGTTTTTCGAGACAGGGTTTCTCTGTGGTTTTGGAGCCTGTCCTGGAACTAGCTCTGTAGACCAGGCTGGTCTCGAACTCACAGAGATCCGCCTGCCTCTGCCTCCCAAGTGCTGGGATTAAAGGCGTGCGCCACCACCGCCCGGCTAGCTGCATTTTATTTTAACTGCATATTATGTGAACGTAGAAGGAGGGAAACAAGTCTCACAAGTTCTCTCTAAGTTCCACACATGCACTGTGGCACATGCACATCCCCTATTGTATGTATAGACACACTCACTAAAATTTCAAAATAGAAAGCCATCATGGCGTAAAGAATGAAAGCAAACACATTATTCCTGAATACAAGCCACTTGCCTCTACAACATTGAATAACATACCTTTTTTTTTCCTTTTCATCTCATTTCATACCATTAAGATCTACTAAAGATATCTATTTCATGATCTGGGATGTTCTACTTTTAAAAATTCCACTCTGTTCCTTTGACCTTCCTTTGTACACAGGCTAAATGGTAGTAACAGTTCCCTTTTTCTTTGTGTATGAGTATGGGCTTATGTATGCACCAGTGTGCTCACCTGAATATGTACATCTGAGGTCAGTTGTTGAAATAGTCTCCTCCTTTATTGCTCTCCACTTGGTGTTTTGAGACAGGGTTTCTCACTGAACATGGAACTCACTGATTTAGCTATACTGTTGTCAGAAATCCCAGGGACCCTCCTATCCCTGCCTCCCCAGTGCTGGGATTACACAAAGATGAACTTTGCCCTGGTTATCAAACCCAGATGTCCATTTGTGGGACCATTTCCCCTGCCCTTCTCTGTGCCCTCACCTTATATAAAGTGATGCTTGTCTTTATTACCATTTTACTTTCTTCTAGCTTTTCCCAACATATTTTCTTAAAAATTCATAGCATCTGGAAATGCAGAAAGAATTTTAGAGTGTCACCTAGATTCTTCCATTAACATTTTATTAGCCATGTGTTAAGAAAAAACAACCACTTTTCTTGCCAACTGTTTATCCTTTTATTTCTGTATGAATCCATCTTAGTTTTGATGCCTTTCAACATAAATTGGGCACAACAATTTCCCCTAAATAATCCAGCTTGCATGTCATTAACTAGCGCTTAGTACTTATTTATTTTTTATTTTGAGCTAAACTTAATAGAGAGTGAAATTGCATATCCAGTTGTTTTATGCCACATGAGTCACTGTGCAAGTCAAGTTCCTATCAACATAGAGTGCTGTTGCCATTATTTGATGATTGGTGTTTTACAAGATATTTTCATTTTGATTATGTTTTTAAAACTTGTTTCCATGTAATGAAAACACTGAATTTTAAAATATTTTTTATTTATTCTTTGAAGATTTCATTTATTTATCCTTCCAGCAAAGCCTACCTCCTCAAACAATATCACCTGAAGGGAACCAAGTGATCAAATATGTGAGACTGTGGAGGATACTGCTTATTCAAACCATAATATCCATCCACCATTTTCTCCTTCCAACCTCCTTGAAGAAACCGTTGATTTTCACTCATCTACACACATGTAATTTTTGTTGTGTTTCTGAATTGTTTTTATTGGAAAAGGAAATTTTTGATGTTGTCAAGGTATCCAAAATTTTCCTTTGGCTCAGAATTTAGTGTATGTGGTATGTAGCTTTTGTTTTTCAGTCAATAGTAGTAACTGGTGTGTACAATTTCTTTGCTGACTGAGAAGGTGATTCAACCCATAAGCCTGCTGTCTAAGCATGAAAACCTGAATTTGAGCTCTAGTACCACAAGTTTCTAATATTAGCACTGGGGTGGTGAATACAAGCAGCTCCCTGGGCTCACTGGCCCTAGAGCCTAACCTAATTGGTGAACTCCATGCTAATGAGCGGTACTATCTCAAAAAATAAGGCAACTGGCTCCTAAGGAACAAACCATTGAGGATGTTCTCTGGCTTTAGACCATTCACATGCAACCTGCCCCCAATCCATGAGTATCTGCATGCACGTGTGCACACACACACAAACTTGAGCATAAATGTAATGCACGAATGAAAATATAAAACATTTCTTTTTTATTTTTTTGTATATTTTTTTATTGAAAAAATTTCCGCCTCCTCCCCGCCTCCCATTTCCCTCACCCTCCCAATATAAAACATTTCTTTGTTGATGCTTATCCTTCATCCTTTCCGACAGTCACAGACAGATCAATGAGTACAAATATGAGTGGTCCGTGAGATTCTTGGGTTAATTTCAGTTTTCCTATTTGTGGGAATCCATTGTGGGTAGGAATCACCTGCTGTAACCTGTTTAACCTTTACTTAGATGCTTGGAAACGAATGATCCCAATGATTACCTCTTGCCCTAGTAGTTGTCATTGAGACACATGATTTTGTTTGCTCTGTGGCAAACTCTGGCTGGTTCACGATGTGTTTGCTGATGACTATCTTTCCTGAGTCCACCCTGGTCCAACTCCCATTATGTTTCCATTCATTTCATACTCCACAGTCTCAGGTACTAATATCTTTGTGTTTTGTCCAAAATGAGTTCTAAAGGTTTTATTTCTTTTTTTCTGTCCCTGTCTGTACATCTAAGAAGATAAAGCTAGAGATTTCATACTTCTATTTCACATAAAAATTGGGGTCCTACTCTGAACTGTTGCACCTCAAGCCAGCGATTAACAACACCCAGGAAACACATTATTCCTGCCAGAGTATCTGTGGTTTCCATCACTTTTACTCAGAGTGACACACTTTCTGTTACACTCACCATAATTTGATTATCTAGTGCATGCAGTTAAGCAGCTTCGGGGCTGGCCTTAATGACTGCAATCAGGGAACATTATGCTTTTTTAAAAAAGTATTTAACATGTCCTTAGTGGTTATCATGTTGGAATTGAATAACTTGGTCATCAAGATGCTACTATTGCCTGCCCACTTAACACTGTGTGTGAGTATATGATGGTGTGTTTGGTACATGTGTATGTTCATGTGGGTGTGTGTACATATGCATGGAAGTGCTTGCGGAGCTCAGAGGTAGACATTGGTTATATTTACTCTCTACCTTTTAAAAATTATTTTATTTTAGGATATGGTTGTTTTACCTGCATGTATATTTGTGTGCCACAAGCATGCGGTGCTAACAGAGGACAGAAGAGGGTATCTGTTCCTTGGACTTGGAGTTACAGATCGTTGTGAGCCACCATGTGGATGCTGGGAATTGAACCCAAATCTTCTGAAAGAGCTGGCGCTCTTAACGGCTGAGCTATCATCTATCATTCTAGCTCCTTCTTATCTATCTGTCTGTCTGTCTGTCTGTCTGTCTTTGTTAACAGGGTTTTTCACAGAACCTGGAGCTCAGGGTTTTTGTTAGGCTGACTGGTCAGTGAGCTCCAGGGATCTGCCTGTCACTGCTTCCCTAGTGGTGGGATTATAGGCACATTTCAAGGTATCTTCCTTGTTACGTGGTGCTAGGGACCCTAAGTCAAGTCATCTTGCTTATACAACAAACACTTTATAGAATGATGCTGGCTATAGAGCAGTATCTAGTTTGATGTGTGAGGCATTTAGTATTTGGTCTGCTCTTCTGAAGTGCATTCTTTTTAATCCACAAGAGAAGGGAAACATCATCAAAATGTTTTATGTGTGTGTGTATGTGTACACACACACACACACACACACACATATGCGCATATGCATAGGCATATGTGTCAAATGTCATCGTGAGAACCATTATTTTGCATAATTAATAATACTACTAAAATGTTTTAAATGCAAAAGGATTTCCAATGAAGATACTTTACTTACTTTCCTTTAGAAATATTTGCCTGCCTTTAAAGGCCCCCTGTTTTTCTCCCTTTTTAAACTTTTCAGCCATTTAGCCTGTTGATTTGTGGGAATGCCTTGCAAATGAATTAACTTCTAATGATTTTGTCATTAAATAAAGACATTCATGGCATTCTGTGTTTCATGACTATGCAGTATTATACATAATTACATAGACGTAAAAAGGGGAGCTGAACTTTCACCTCCTGTATCCCTAATCTGAGGAAATTCTTCAGTGTTTTTACTCAGCTTCTGTGATTTTAGCAGGTAGGTGATTTTCTGCCTGATAAGAAGCACTTACTGAAGCATATGTTGCATGTACAGATAGTATATTGGCAAAAAGCAGGAAGAATTTTGTGATATGACTTTTCCTGGGAAGATATGAACAGAAGTCTAGTCAGCTCAGATAGGGGCATCCCCAACAGACGAAAGAAAAGATTCTACCCAAGACTAGCTGAGTGCACCAGTGGATTTACTTATAAGTGCATGGCTGACTCTAAGACAGCTGTGTCATAGAAAAAACGCAGTTCAGCATGGGTGACAACTCATGAAAACTGCATCCTTGGAGCTCCCTGGGAGACTTGTAGACTGATGGGTAGATCTGAAAGTCTTCCTTCACCAGCACTTGCTACAGCTTATATAACTGAAGAGGAACCTTGTAAATTTCATTTACTTCCTGGATCTTGTAAGTTTGGTTTGTGTTTTGAGTCTTATGACCCTCCTTCATCCCTCAAGGAGGGAATGTTTCAATTGGAAGGAAATAGCTAAATAACAAAGACCTAGTGCCATCAAATCCCAAATACATGCTAGCCATTTTAGCTATATCTATAGTTGACATTTTAAAATGTAAAAGGAAGAAAAACAGTTTTAAAGAGTTGGGGGATATATGTCTCAGTAGTAGAGTGATTGCTTAGCATGTATAAGATCTTAGGATCAATCCCCAGCACTGCAAAGAATTATTTACCACTGTATCCAATGTATCATTTCAATATTGATTGCTGTATTAAAATACTCTACTTTTTAAAATAAAGTTTGTAAAGTAAGTGTGCTTTTTTTTTTTTAAAAAAAAAACAAAAAACCTATGTTAACTTAGACCTGTCACATTTGGATGACTCAGTAGCCACCTGTGGTTAGTGCCTACTATATAAGATAGCATGACATATGTACACCATATCAATTAACTGCCTTTTTAACTTTTATTTATTGTATTTTGAGATAGGATTTTATGTTGTCTGGGCTGGCCTTGGACATTTTCTGTAAGTGAGGCTGGCGCAGTGAACTCCTAATCCTCTTGCTTCCACCTTCCAAGTGCTGTAATTGCAGGCTTGGGTCCCCTTACTTTGTTTTATGATGCTAGGCATTGAATCTGGGACTTCATGAATGTTAGGCAAGTATTTTGCCAACTTAGCTACAGATCCAGCCTCTCAATTAATTTTTTTTAATGCTAGACTTCTTAGGCACCCCACTGTTGACATTTTGGACAATCTTTTTTTTTTCCCAACAGAAAAAGCAAATGTCCTGTTGCTTTGGATCTGGAATATTCAGCAGAAGTTCCTATGTTGAAGGTTTGGTCCCTGATGCAGCAGTTCTCAGAGTGATAGGGGTTCTTTGAGTGTGACTGGATCTTTTATGACCCAATTTTGCATGACCCAAGAAGCTAAGATGCTAGATATTCACAACTATCAGAGACTGACTTGGGTAAGTAGTTCCCAAGTCTCAGGTCAAAGAGAATTTTTGAAGTGGATTCTTGTGTGGCTATGCAAAGTAGATGCAGGCTTTATTAAGAATTACTACCAAAAATGAGAATTGAGGTAAAGCGAGAGAAACTCCAGAAGGCTGGAAGGCATTTCTGAGAAGGGAAACAGCTATTGAGTTTCCCTTGTCTAAGGGAAACTGAACAATGGCTGACAAACTTCCTGGTGGGGCTGGTTAGTTCTTAGTCTATGAAGGGTTGGGTACTTTACGTCTGCCCCCATAGGCCAAGCAGGGAGCTGATCATGTGTTGTTCCTGTATGGCTAAACCTAGACAAGAGTGACTGAAGTCCCCCTCTATCAATCTCTTACTCCTACCCTTCAACCTTGCTGACACCCCAAATTCTATTTATTACACCGACCTCTACTCATTCTCACATTTACATGATAGGCTTGTAGTATTTCATGGCAGAGTATTAGCACTGTCATAGCTATCAAAGATATAATTATGTTTTTCTTGGTTCCTAGTATTTGCCTCCTTGTCTATATAGTGGACTGGGGTTATTTCCTAGTGGGATTCTTGTTAGAAGCCATCCTTACTTAAGGTCTAGTCTGCCACAATTAGTTGCATTAGAAGCAAGACTATGTGAAGGAACAACATTGCTTTCCATATGTCCCTCAGGGGCTTTGGGGGCCAGCTAGCTTGTCAACATTGTCCCAGAGCTCTGTCCAGCCTGGTTAGGTCATATCCCACTATAGGCCTCCTTTATCACCTTCCTCAGTGTTTCCCCTTCTTTTTCATTTCCCTAGTGCTCCTGACCTTTCTGTGTCAAGCACAAATCCTCCTTTGAACATCAGCCTCTCTTTACACTGAAACATGTGAACAACTTACAGTTTCACCATGGGTCCTTTCCCCTCAATACATATAGAGACCTAGTTCCTGTCACAAGAACTGGGGCTTTTGGGAGGTGTTGGGGTCATGAGGTCTCTGAGCTCAGTGGGTACATCCATGAATGAAGTCATCTCTTAATGGGTTTTTGGGAGGTAAGACATAATCTGGGAAAAGTAGGTCAGTAAGAGCATGTCTTTTAAGTACTGATTTATTCCTGGCCCCTTTTTGGGGTATCTCTTCACAGAAACAGAACAGTGATTCAGACACTGCTCTACTCTATTCATAGTAGCCAGAAATTGGAAACAACTTAGTTTCCTGTCGACAAAAGAATGGAAAAAGAAAAATTTACATTTACACAATGGAATACTACTCAGTTGTTAAAAATGACACCATGAATTCATAGGTAAATGAACTGAACTAGAAAAAAATAATCTTGATTGAGGTATCCCAGACCAAGAAAGATAATGTTGCATGTACTCACTTATATGTGGATATTTGCTGTTAAGTCAACAATAATCAAGCTACAATCTTTAGGCCAAGAAAGGTTAGGTACAGAGTAAGGGACTGGGGGGAACAGCTAGAACTCCCTAGGAAAGGAAAATGGAATACATAGTTATGAATAGATGAGGAGGAGAGACTGGAATGGAAAGATCAACTGGAGAGGAAAAAGAAGAGGGAGTGTTTGAGGCTTTACAGGGAGAGATAGCCAACAATAAAGGCCATTTGCAGGGTTTTATGGAAACCTAATATAATAGAATCTTCTAAAATATATTTATATATGAAAGAAATCTAAATGAAATCACCAAATAACAGGGGAGATAAAACCCTAAGTTTATGTCTTTTGTCACTAAATGAAGCTTCCAGAACCAGAAATAGTTTACATCTAATCTAATTCAATGATGAAAGGGGTCCCATGGGAACCCTCAAACAACCCAGGTTCTTGCCAAGACCATGTATTACTCTCCACAAATTGATAGCAAGGCCCTCTTACTGAAGAAAACACCCACACAACTCATTGAACATGGAGAAGTTGAGCTGGTACCTAGCTAGAGCTGTCATTCTGGCTAACTAATGATAATAGTACAGGAAGGTGCTTTGCATGATAGCAAAGGGGCAAGGTAAACACAAAACCTTGGATCTGGAAGAGTGGCCTGTTTCCAAGATACATCAGTACAATAGTGGCACAAAGCTTGTAGGAATAACCAACCAATATCTGACTTATCTTAAGGTCCACCCCATGAGATGGAACCCATACCCCTAGTTGCTTGGGTGGCCAAGAACCATAGGCTAAGGACCTAGGGCAAAACCAAATAATATTGTTATATTAAAGGACCATAGCAATAAAATGACTCCTAACAAAATTCTGTTATACTCAGATCAATGCTTTGCTCAGCCATCATCAGACAAACTTCCTCCTGCAGCAGATGGGAACAAATACAGAGACCCACAGCCAGACAATATGCAGAGAGTGAGAGACCTTGGAACACACAGGCCTAAATAAGATGTCTCTACTAAATACCTCCCCTTGGGGCTTAGGGAACTCTGTGAAAGATGAGTCAGAAAGAATGGAGGAGCAAGAAAGGAAATAACATGAGCAAAGCTCATATTAACTCACAGAGACTGAGGGCCTGCAAGGGTCTGTCTCTACCAGATAGGATTCCAGACTGAAAGGAGAAAGGGTCTATGCCCCCCACCCCCACCCCCACCACTTACCCAGATGCTCTTTCCAACTGATAACCACTTGCAAATGAAAAAAAAAAAGTTTTATCCAAGAGAGTCTCACTGGGGGAAACAAACCACTCTTAATGGTAGGCCCAATGCCTAGCAGTAGATGACCATCACAAAATGAATTCAGTGGCATCTTTAGAGAGTTTGTTCAATTTCATGTTGTTAAGTCAGGCTCCTCTCCCTCTACCCCACAGCTCTTTTGTGTGCTTCTTACAGTTTCTAGTTTTGGGTTTTTATGGTGTTTCTGTAGGTGTGAATGTATATGTTTCTGAGTTTTACGTACATTTCTTGAGCCTTTTCTTTGTCTCTTTTTCTTCTGTTTGTATCTTTTCTCTTGTTCTCATTTGTTTGTTTCTGTTTTATCCACTTTATTATTATTCCTTAGCTGCCTGATTGTTTTCTAATGAAAGAAAGCAAGGTTGTGAGGCCTCAAGGTCCCCGCCAGGGAACGCGGGCTCCTGCTGCTGGGGCTGCAGTGTCCGCTGTGCTCTCCTGGACCAGCTCTGCCTGCCCCCCATTTCCCTTGGCCCCTGGCTCATCGGGGCTACCAGGAGTCCCTCTGTAGGTGCTGAGAAGTCCCATCTGGATGGGTGAGTGTGTGCTATCCTGGGGTGGACTGTCCCGGTAGAGAGCACAAACGCCCCTCCCCCAGCTCCTGCTGCAGGGCTTTCTTCCCTACACTCGCGTCCCCACCCCCACCCCCAAGCCTGCCTTGTCTGCAAGGTCCTTTGCTGTGGACAGTTTCATGCCCAACCCAGAGCAGTGAGAGCCTGACTAGAGGGCAGGCCTCAAGGTCCCCGCCAGGGAACGCAGGCTCCTGCTGCTGGGGCTGCAGTGTCCGCTGTGCTCTCCTGGACCAGCTCTGCCTGCCCCCCATTTCCCTTGGCCCCTGGCTCATCGGGGCTACCAGGAGTCCCTCTGTAGCTGCTGAGAAGTCCCATCTGGAAGGGTGAGTGTGTGCTATCCTGGGGTGGACTGTCCCGGTAGAGAGCACAAACGCCCCTCCCCCAGCACCTGCTGCAGGGCTTTCTTTCCTACACACGTGCCCCCACCCCCACCCCCAAGCCTGCCTTGTCTGCAAGGTCCTTTGCTGTAGAACAGTTTCCTGCCCTTTCACTAAGGCTACCAACCCAGAGCAGTGAGTGCCTGACTTGAGGGCAGGCCTCAAGGTCCCCGCCAGGGAACGCGGGCCCCTGCCGCTGGGGCTGCAGTGTCCGCTGTGCTCTCCTGGACCGGCTCTGCCTGCCCCCCATTTCCCTTGGCCCCCGGCTCATCGGGGCTACCAGGAGTCCCTGTGCAGGTGCTGAGAATTTCCATCTGGACTGGTGAGTGTGTACTATCCTGGGGCGGACTGTCCCAGTAGAGAGCACAAACCCCCCTACACTAAGGCTACCCAACCAGAGCAGTGAGTGCCTGCCTAGCGGGCAGGTCTCAGTAACCCCCCCCCCCGAAAGGGAGCGCAGGCACCTCCAGCTTGTACTGCAGTGTCACCTGTGTTCTACTCGACCCCGCCCTACACCTTGCATTCGGCCTTCTTTCCGCGGGTCATTGGAATACCAGGCATCCCTGTTTTGGTGATGAGGAGTTCATCTGCAAGGGAACGGTTCCTGCCCCTACACTGAGGAGATACACCCAGAGAGTTAGTCACAGCAAAGACTGATCCAAGACACCAGGCCTCTCCTGGCTCCATTTGAAGGAAAAAAAGGGCAGGCGCCAATGCAAGAATTCCCCCAACAACTTGAAAAGCAACGTGACATCACCAGAATCCAGGAATCCCGAAATGAGAAGTGTACACACTAATCCAGAAGAATTAGAAGAATTCGACTCAAAAGTGAATTATATGAAAATAATAGAGGACCTTAAACAAGAGGTGAAAAACTGCCATAATCAATTAGAGATTACAAACAAAAAGGTAGAGGAAATGAATAAATATCTCAAAGATACCCAAGAAAACCAAGAGAAACAAGAAAAAGTAATCAAACAGGTAAGGGAAACAGTTCAAGACTTGAAGAATGAAGTGGAAGTAATAAAGAAAACACAAACCGAGGGAAGGATGGAGATGGAAAATTTGGATAAATGAACAGGAACTACAGAGACAAGTACCACCAACAGATTACAAGAGATAGAAGAAAGAATCTCAGATTCTGAAGATACCATAGAGAAAATAAACTCTCTGATCAAAGAAAACAGCATAACCAACAAATTCTCATCACAAAACATTCAGGAAATCTGGGACACAATAAAAAGACCAAACCTAAGAATAATAGGGATAGAAGAAGGAGAAGAAGTACAGCTCAATGGTCCAGAAAATATATTTAATAAAATTATAGAAGAAAACTTTCCCAACCTTAAGAAAGATATTCCTTTGAAGGTCCAAGAAGCATACAGAACACCGAATCGACTGGATCAAAAAAAAACATCTCCTCGTCATATAATAATCAAAACACAAAACATACAGAATAAAGAAAGAATATTAAGAGCTGCAAAGGAAAAAGGGCAAGTTACCTATAAAGGTAAACCTATCAGACTTACACCTGATTTCTCTATGGAAACCATGAAAGCCAGAAGGTCCTGGATAGATGTGCTGCAGAAACTAAGAGACCATGGATGCAAGCCCAGACTACTATACCCAGCCAAGCTTTCGTTCACTATAAATGGAGAAAACAAAATTTTCCAGGATAAAAACAAATTTAAACAATACGTAGCCACAAATCCAGCACTACAGAAAGTAATAGAAGGAAAATCACAAACCAAGGAGTCCAACAATGCCCACAATAACTCAGACATCTAATGACCCTTCACCAGCACAACTTGAAGAAGGGAAACACACAAACTCTACTACCAAAAGAAAGAAAGAGAGGAAGGAAAAATGACCGGAGTTAACAACCACTGGTCATTAATATCACTTAATGTCAATGGACTCAACTCACCTATAAAAAGGCACAGGCTAAGAGATTGGATTCGAAAACAGGATCCAACATTCTGCTGCTTACAAGAAACACACCTCAACCACAAAGACAGACATCTACTCAGAGTAAAGGGCTGGGAAAAGGTTTATCAAGCAAACGGACCTAAGAAACAGGCAGGTGTGGCCATACTAATTTCTAAGAAAGTTGACTTCAAACTAAAATCAATCAAAAGAGATGGAGAGGGACATTTTTTACTCATAACAGGAACAATTCACCAGGATGAAGTCTCAATCCTGAATATATATGCCCCTAATATAAAAGCACCCACTTATGTAAAAGAAACGTTACTAAATCTCAAGGCAGTCATCAAACCACACACACTAATAGTAGGAGATTTCAACACTCCTCTCTCACCAATGGACAGGTCAATCAGACAGAAACCTAACAGAGAAATAAGAGGATTAAGGGAGGTAATGAATCAAATGGACTTAACAGACATCTATAGAATATTCCACTCAAATAAGAAAGAATATACCTTCTTCTCTGCAGCTCATGGAACCTTCTCGAAAATAGACCACATACTCGGTAACAAAGCAAACTTACACAGTTACAAAAAAATATCGGTAACCACCTGTGTCTTATCAGATCACCATGGATTAAAGTTAGAATTCAACAACAATGCTATCCCCAGAAAGCCTACGAACTCATGGAAACTGGACAGTCAACTACTGAACCACACCTGGATCAAGGAAGAAATAAAGAAAGAGATTAAAGTCTTTCTTGAATTCAATGAAAACGAAGACTCAACATACTCAAACCTATGGGACACTATGAAAGCAGTGCTAAGAGGAAAGTTCATAGCATTAAGTGCCCACTTAAAGAAAACGGAGAAAGCACACATTGGAGACTTAATAGCCCACCTGAAAGCTTTAGAAAAAAAAGAAGCAGACTCACCTAGGAGAAGTAGAAGACTCGAAATAATCAAATTGAGGGCTGAAATCAACAAAATAGAAACACAGAAAACTATCCAAAGAATCAATGAAACAAAAAGCTGGTTCTTGGAGAAAATCAATAAGATTGATAAACCCCTATCTAAACTAATCAAACGGCGGAGAGAGAATACGCAAATTAACAAAATCAGAAACGAAAAGGGAGACATAACCACAGACACAGAGGAAATTCAGAGAATCATTAGATCTTACTACAAAAACCTGTATGCCACAAAATTGGAAAATGTAAAAGAAATGGACACTTTTTTAGATAAGTACCATATACCAAAGTTAAACCAGGACCAGGTGAACGATCTAAATAGACCTGTTAGTCGCGAAGAATTAGAAGTTGTTATAAAAAACCTCCCCACCAAAAAAAGCCCAGGTCCAGACGGCTTCAATGCAGAATTCTACCAGAACTTCCAAGAAGACCTAATACCTATACTCCTTAATGTATTTCACAATATTGAAACAGAGAAGTCATTGCCAAATTCTTTTTATGAAGCTGAAGTTACTCTGATACCAAAACCACACAAAGACACAACCAAGAAAGAGAACTACAGGCCAATCTCACTCATGAACATCGACGCAAAAATACTCAATAAAATACTGGCAAACCGAATCCAAGAACACATTAGAAAAATTATCCATTATGATCAAGTAGGCTTCATCCCAGAGATGCAGGGCTGGTTCAACATACGAAAATCTATCAATGTAATCCATCATATAAATAATCTGAAAGAAAAAACCATATGATCATTTCATTAGATGCAGAAAAAGCATTTGACAAAATTCAACATCCCTTTATGATAAAGGTCTTAGAGAGATTAGGAATACAAGGGTCATTCCTAAGTATAATAAAAGCTATTTATAGCAAGCCATCAGCTAACATCAAATTAAATGGAGAGAAACTCAAAGCTATTCCACTAAAATCAGGAACACGACAAGGTTGTCCACTCTCTCCATACCTCTTTAATATAGTGCTTGAAATTCTAGCAATAGCAATAAGACAACATAAGGGGATCAAAGGGATTCAAATTGGAAAGGAAGAAGTTAAACTTTCATTATTTGCAGACGATATGATAGTGTACATAAGCGACCCCAAAAACTCCAGCAAAGAACTCCTTCAGCTGATAAACACCTTTAGTAGCATTGCAGGATACAAGATCAATTCCAAAAAATCAGTTGCCCTCCTATACACAAAGGATAAGGAAGCAGAGATGGAAATCAGAGAAGCATCACCCTTCACGGTAGCCACAAATAGCATAAAATATCTTGGGGTAACTCTAACCAAGGAAGTAAAGTATCTATTTGACAAGAACTTTAAGTCTATGAAGAAAGAAATTGAGGAGGATACCAGAAAGTGGAAGGATCTCCCTTGCTCTTGGATTGGGAGGATCAACATAGTAAAAATGGCAATTCTACCAAGGGCAATTTATAGATTCAATGCAATCCCCATTAAAATCCCATCAAAATTCTTCACAGATCTTGAGAGGACAATAATCAACTTTATATGGAGAAACAAAAAACCCAGGATAGCCAAAACAATCTTATATAATAAAGGATCGTCTGGAGGCATTACCATCCCTGACCTCAAACTCTATTACAGAGCCTCAGTATTGAAAACAGCTTGGTATTGGCATAAAAACAGAGAAGTCGATCAATGGAACCGAGTAGAAGACCCTGATTTTAACCCACAAACATATGAACACCTAATTTTTGATAAAGGAGCTAAAAGTATTCAATGGAAAAAAGAGAGCATCTTCAACAAATGGTGCTGGCAGAACTGGTTGTCAACGTGTAGAAGAATGAAAATAGATCCATATCTATCACCATGCACAAAACTCAAGTCCAAATGGATTAAAGACCTCAATATTAGTCTGAACACACTGAACCTGATAGAAGAAAAAGTGGGAAGTACTCTACAACATATGGGTACAGGAGATCACTTCCTACGTTTATCCCCAGCAGCACAGACATTAAGGACAACATTGAATAAATGGGACCTCCTGAAACTGAGTAGCTTCTGTAAAGCAAAGGACACTGTCACGAAGACAAAAAGGCAACCCACTGACTGGGAGAAGATCTTCACCAACCCTGCAACAGACAATGGTCTGATCTCCAAAATATATAAAGAACTCAAGAAACTAGACTTTAAAATGCTAATGAACCCAATAAAAAAATGGGGCACTGAACTGAACAGAGAATTCTCAACAGAAGAAATTCAAATGGCCAAAAGACACTTAAGGTCATGCTCAACCTCCTTAGCGATAAGGGAAATGCAAATTAAAACAACTTTGAGATACCATCTTACACCTGTCAGAATGGCTAAAATCAAAAACACCAATGATAGCCTTTGCTGGAGAGGTTGTGGAGAAAGGGGCACACTCATTCATTGCTGGTGGGAATGCAAACTTGTGCAACCACTTTGGAAATCAGTGTGGCGATTTCTCAGGAAATTTGGGATCAACCTACCCCAAGATCCAGTAATACCACTCTTGGGAATATACCCAAGAGATGCCCCATCAAATGACAAAAGTATCTGTTCAACTATGTTCATAGCAGCATTGTTTGTAATAGCCAAAACCTGGAAACAACCTAGATGCCCTTCAATGGAGGAATGGATGAAGAAAGTGTGGAATATATACATATTAGAGTACTACTCAGCGGTAAAAAACAATGACTTCTCGAATTTTGCGTGCAAATGGATGGAAATAGAAAACACTATCCTGAGTGAGGTATCCCAGTCCCAAAAAGAGGAACATGGGATGTACTCACTCATAATCGGTTTCTAGCCATAAATAAAGGACATTGAGCTTATAATTTGTGATCCTAGAGAAGCTAAATAAGACAGTGAACCCAAAGAAAATCATATAGTCATCTGCCTGGAGAGGGGAAGTAGACAAGATTGCAGGGCAATAACTGGGAACTTGCGGGTGGGGAAATGGGATGAGAAACATGAGAAGGGGAGGATGGGAGGAGTCGGGGGATTGGGATGGTTGGGATATAGGAAGGGAGGATACGGGAGCAGCGAAGTATATATCCTAACTAAGGGACCCATCTTAGGGTTGGAAAGAAACTTGACTCTAGAGGGGTTCGCAGGTGTCCAGGGAGATGTCCCCAGCTGGTACCTTGGGCAACTGAGGAGAGGGAACCTGAAATGACCCTATCCTATACTGATAAATATCTTACATATCACCTTAGAACCTTCATCTGGCGATGGATCGAGGTAGAGACAGAGACTCAATTTGGAGCAACGGTCTGAGCTCTTAAGGTCCAAATGAGGAGCAGAAGGAGGGAGAACATGAGCAAGGAAATCAGGACCACGAGGGATGCACCCGCCCACTGTGACAGCGGAACTGATTTATTGTGAGCCCACCAAGGCCAGCTGGTCTGGGACTGAATAAGCATGGGTTGAAACTGGACTCTCTGAGCATGGCGGACAATGAAGGCTGATGAGAAGCCAAGGACAATGGCATTAGGTTTCGATCCTAATACATGAACTGGCTTTGTGGGTGCTTAGCCTGTTTAGACGCTCACCTTCCTGGACATAGATAGAAGACCTTCGTCTTCCCGCAGGGCAGAGAATTTGGACTGCTCTCCAGTATCGAGAGGGAGGGGGAATGGTGTGGGGGAAGGAGAAGAGGAGTGGGGATAGGGGGAGGGGACTGGGAGGAGGGGGCAATATTTGGGAGGAGGGGAGGGAAATGGGAAACGGGGAGCAGGTGGAAATTTTAATTAAAAAAGAATAAAAAAAAATTGTAAATAAAAAAAAAAAAGAAAGCAAGGTTGTGGATCTGGATGAGAGGGAAGATTGCGGAGGCAATCAATGTGAGGAGCTTGAGAAGGGGAAACAATAATCAGACTATATTGTATGAAAAAAAAATCTATGCTCAGAGAAATTAGTAGTCATTCTGATAAATATATTTTCATTTCATTTTTTATTATTAAATATACACATTGTTTTAGTTGTTTGATAATTTCATGCAATATATTTTGGTCACATTCATGCCACCTCCCCCAACTCTGCCCAGACCTTTCCCTCCCTACTTATTCAACTTACTTTTGTTATCTAGATATTTTTCTTAAATATTAACTTGAGAAGGAAGAAATTCACTATTTTATATGTAATCTGTGGTTGCACTATGAAATGTTTAGTTGTATTATGTGTTGAATGTATTTGTTAGTATGGGTACAGGCATGCATGTGCTCATGTATGGAAGATCAAGGTTGGTAACAAAATTCAGGAATCTCTCTTTATTCCCCAGCATTAGGGATCTGACCTCAAGTCTTCATGCTTGGGTGGCAGGTACTTGACCAACTGAGCCATCACCTCTGCATTTTTTTTTTCACAGAAGAAAAAAGTGAGGTAAGAGAAAAGTTCAGCAGATGGGGAATGTTTACATAGTATAATTGCTATTCATTCTTTACCAAAGATGAGATCATATATCCTAATCATTTATCCAACACACATTTATTAGGTGACACAGAGAACACGAAGGATAGATTAGTGCTTCCTATTATAGAGATAACTCTGAGATACAAATAATGTGTAAATTTTAGCAGATATTCTGGGGGAATTGCAGGGGCTGTTGTAGTATCTTGTTGTCATGTACCTGGGATTCCAGAGTCTGGAGATGCTTTTCACATATGAGAGTAGGAACATTATCAGTTACTTTACCATGTAACAGGGATGTGTTTATTGAATAAACAGTAAGGAGAGATCATTCTGGCTAGAGATAGAAAACACACATTTTGGAAATATTAAGTTTACTTCCACAGTTCACAATTCATAGGGTCAGTTGGTGCTGCGAGTATTTATTGGTTAGATTGTTTAACAATTTTTTTACTCCTTTATTTTTGTCATGAAAATATATAAGTCCATGATGTTGATGTTGGCACTTGGCCGCATGACTTTCTTAGGCCAATGGGTTGTTTGCAGATGCAATTAGAGCTAGCTGACTCCCAGCCTTTCAAAAGTACCCAGCCAAAATTAACAGAGCCAAATGAATGGATCCACTATACACCAGCCAATCCTTTCCCTCACCTCCCTGAAACTTCAGACTTGTGTCGAATTCAGTGTTGCTGTGTGGTTCTGATGTTTCAAGATTGCTTGTTACACTGCAGCAGCAGACTGATATACTCCAGTGTTAGCTCACTGATTTATAATTCAGCCAACATGGGTTTCTGTCTTGCATGCACAAACTAAATTTCACACTGTCCAGAGAGCATGGTGAATGTCTTGCTTAGATTATCAGTGTTGACTGCAGAAAGATTGATAGAGGGGCGTCAGGGTGCTTCCCGCAGTATAATAACAAAGTTGTGATTTGGGTGACCAAAATAATCCTGTTTGAGTGCAAAATAAGATATTTTTATCTAGTTGTGCATTCATTTAAGTTACAATATATTCAGGCTGGCTGGATGATTTAGTTTTCAATAGCAAGAGGGAGGACCTGAGCTTGAATCCACAGCAACTGAGTAAAAAGCAGGGCATGATGGCAAGCACCTGTCATCTTAGTGCTGGCAGCAAGAAGGGACAGAAACAGTAGAATATCAGAAGCTCTTGCACATGCTCTCTTTCTCTCATACACACACATGCACGCATGTGTGCGTGCGCACACACACCATATCCAACATTGTTAGGAATTAAACAGACAGAAATAGAAAACCATAATAACAATTCATCTGAAAACTGTAGCTGAGAATCTTGAACCTTTATGGAGAAATTCGTAAGAATCAAGAAAAACGTTTCAGAGCCAAAACTCAATGGAAAGGGCTGGGGAGATTGTTCAGTGGGTAGGAGCATTTGTGCTGCAAACATGAGGAACGTAGTTCAAATCCCCAGCACCCATACAAAAAGATGGGAATTTCTGCACATGCGTCTTACTCCTAAATTAGGCGGGGAGGGTGATGGCAGCAAACAAGTTTTCTGGCCAGGGAACTTTCAGTTCAGTGAGACTGAGAATGATAGAGGAGAAAATGCAATGTCTGCCCCTGTGCACATGCATGTACACACCCCTATACTCATATGTACATATACAAATATAACACATCCACATACATACATACATACAAACTTCAGTGTATACAACACCCCTGTGAGAACTTTACTAATTATTTTAGATATGTCAAATTATTCTCAGCTCCTCCATAGGGTAAGGCAAACGACAACACAAGGGGTACCAAGTCTGCAGAAACAGTTCTTCCTACAAGCTGTACAAATTCTTACCCTGGAGGTAGTTGAGCAATGGGTATGGGGTACTCATGGGAACAACTGAATTGTAGGCTGACCTTTGCATGTCAACCATATTGGGCTGGCTGGGGAAGCAGGACCAAACCACTCCATAGTTTCCACCTTCTCTGGTAGTGCTTTGCAAAATGACAGTGTGCAGGCAAGAAGACTTCGTTTCTTGTCTTAAGTTCAGCTGGCTCTGAATTTGAGGCTGGTAATGCCTTGTTTAATGCATATTCCAGCGTGGCAGCCAATCTGCTTTCATAAATAAGCCAAAATAATAGATTTCTAAAAATACCCCATGAACTCAATTGCTTTCAGCCTGTTGGAGAAAGGCAGTGTTTCCTATAGAAAGTTGAGTGAGCTGAGTATTTTCAAAACCCTGTCCTCGGCTGCTCCCATCAGTGTGCTGGCAGCCATCTGTGTTCTTCTGCTGCTTCCTTCCTGTTTTGTCCAAGGAAGATGGAAATAAATGGTCAGGACACACCACGATCCATGAAGTTAGAAAGAAATGTAATAGAGACATAGATCTTTGGAAGAAGCTATGACACACAAGTGTTTCTCTTATTTATGCAACCCATAGGTGTCTCTGCAGACATTATGTGCGTGAAGGAATTTTTGTGCAGTCAGTGGAGAAGAAAGTCAGTATTTTTTTCAACACCAGCAGTGAACACAATGAAACATTTCACAGAAAGGAACTAAGAGTATCTTGTAAAGCGACAGGCCTGGGCTGGGTGTGTGCAGTGAGGTTCAGGACAGACTGGGCTTCATAGCCAGATTCTATGTTAGGGACAGAAGAGATGGCTCAGGGGTTAAGATACTTGCTGTTCTTGTATTGGACCTGGGTTTGATTCCCAACATTTACATGGCCATGGTTGCTCACAACTGTCTGTAATTCCAGTTCCAGGGTATTCAACAGCCTCTTATGGCCTCCTTTGGTACTACAGACACACGGTGCACATATATACATGCACAGGCAAAACACTAATACCCGGTATACAAACTCCATATACATCAGGCCTGTATTTCTGAAAACGTCTATGCCATTGACAGTGAAAAAAAAAAAACATGAAAGTTAAATGTCACGTAAACCAAGATGCTTGAGCAGAGATTCTATAGAGTTTTGGGAAATGTTATTAGGGAATCTGATGAAAGCTGACTATGAAGTGTATATCAGACAGTATGTCAGTATGACGTTTCTTCAACCTGATTATTGTGGCATTATTAGGCAATACAACTTGGATTATTTAAGGACCAAGGATATGATGTCAATGATATACTTTGCATGTGTGATGCAGATGTATGTGCAGGAGGACATGTATATGTGTGTACACAGAAGGCCAGAAGTTGTGGTCACATGTCTTCCTTTAGTGCTCTCCACCTTACAGTTTTGAGACAGAATCTCCTGGATTTGGCTGTGTTGGCACGCCTGCAAGCCCTGGGGCACATTCCAGTCCCCATTGTGTCCACCTGCCCCCTGTGCAGGGGATGTACAACATTGAAAATGTGGGAAGGTTATGTATGAAACCTTTAAGAGTTGGAACCTCACTGGTGGGAGTGGGTCAATGGGGTCAGGCTTGTTAGCCCAACTCTGTCTTTTGTCTACTCTGTTTCCTGACTGTACATTCTGACTAGCTAGCGTTCTGTTTCTGCCACCATGCCTTCTCAGGATGGATTGTATCTCCTCAATTTGTGATCTAAAATGAACCTTTCTCAAGTTGCTTTTGTCACAGCAATGAAACATTAACTAATTTGCCCATCATTTCACTACTCACTTCATCTTCTTTTTAATATTTTAACCTTGAGGAAGGATAATCTTTTTTTATCATTTATTTATTTATTTATTAAAGATTTCTGCCTTCTCTCCGCCACCACCTCCCATTTCCCTCCCCCTCCCCCATCAAGTGCCCCTCCCTTATCATCCCTAAGAGTAATCCGGGTTCCCTGCCCTGTGGGAAGTCCAAGGACCACCCACCTCCATCCAGGTCTAGTAAGGTGAGCATCCAAACTGCCTAGGCTCCCACAAAGCCAGTACGTGCAGTAGGATCAAAAACCCATTGCCATTGTTCTTGAGTTCTCAGTAGTCCTCATTGTCCATTATGTTCAGCAAGTCCGGTTTTA
Source organism: Chionomys nivalis (assembly GCF_950005125.1). Lineage (NCBI taxonomy): Eukaryota > Metazoa > Chordata > Mammalia > Rodentia > Cricetidae > Chionomys > Chionomys nivalis. The sequence goes on along the minus strand of NC_080112.1, from coordinate 44,209,538 downwards.
TCCCATGGTTTTTCAGACCCAGGCCAGCTGGCCTTGGTGAGTTCCTGATAGAACATCCCCATTGTCTCAGTGTGTAGGTGCACCCCTCGCGGTCCTGAGTTCCTTGCTCATGCTCTGTCTCCTGCTCTTGATTTGCCCTTCAATGGAAGAATGGGTGAAGAAAGTATGGAATATATACATATTAGAGTACTACTCAGCAGTAAAAAACAATGACTTCCTGAATTTTGCAGGCAAATGGAGGAAGGATAATCTTATCAGAGTTTAAAAGAAAAAAACATCACAGATCTCAGCCATTACCCAGAGGAGGAGAATGGGAGAAGCAAAAACAAACAAACAACTGTCTTAAAATCAGCTACAGGATGGCAAATAGCTATGTGGCCGGGAGGGAGAGAAGAGTAAGAAACTGGAAGTACCACAAAAGGCATATTTAGGTTCCAGCTGCCATCTGAAATAGAGACAGAGGAAAGGGAAAGCTATAACTCTTTGAGTCAGGTTGGTAGATCCAGCTGAACCTCACGGATGCTTCCTTTGTAGAGGCAGCTCTATGGGATGGTAATTTTTGGAAGGAAAAGTACAGTATCACATTAAGGGATAATTATTCCACCCATCTCTTTAGCACAACTTTTGGTCAGCATGCCTTTCTAAGGATGGTCCCTTAGCCAGGTCATGGACCTGTCCAACTGGATAAACTTTTTTGTATTTATATTAACATTTTCATTTAAATAATATTTTTTCATTTTTATGTACCAACCAGTTTCCCCTCCCTCCTCTCCTCCTGTGCCTTCTCTTTTCCCATCTATCCCTCTTCCCATCCTCTCCTCTTTCATCTCCATTTAGAAAGAGGTAGGCCTCCTATGGGCTTACACAAAGCAAGGCACACCAAGTTGACGCAGGACTGAGCTCCTCCCCTTACATCAAGGCAGGGCCTGGTAATCCTGCATGGGGAGCAGGTTACCAAAAGCTGGCTAAGCACCAGGAAGAGATCCTGCTCCTACTGTTAGAAGCCTTATAAAGAGACCAAGCTACACAACTGTCACACACATGGAGAAGCCCAGGTTGGTCCCATGCAGGCTCCCTGACTGTTGGTCCAGTGTCCATGAGCTCTTGTGAGCCCAGGTCTATTCTCTTTATGGGTTTCCCCATCATAACCCCCTGGCTCATACTATTTTTCCTCCCATTTCTCCTGCAAGTCTCTGAGCGCTCAGTGCAGTGCTTGTCTGTGGATCTCTGCCTCTGCTTCCATCAGTTATTGGATAGAGTATCTCTAATGGCAATTAGAGAAGTCAACAATCTGCTTACAGTAAATGTCCAGTTCAGGCACCCTCTCCACTAATGTTAGGATTTTTAGTTTGGGTTATCCTTGTGGGTTTCTGTGAGTTTCCCTGGCCCCAGCTTTCTCCATAACCCCAAAATGCCCCCTATCAGGACATCTCTTGTTACTCTCCCTCTCCATCCTGCCTCTAACCTGCCTTCCACACCCAGCCCACCAAACCTACTCCCTCTAGTTCCCATCCCTCTAACACCCAAACCCCCAACCCTAGTTAACCTAGGAGATATTTTCTACTTCCCCTTTCTAGGGAAATCCATGTATCCCTCTTTGGGCCCTCCTTGTTGTCTAAGGCTCTCTGGGGCTATGGATTGTAGGTTGGTTATTCTATACTTTAGTCCTAATAACCACCTATGAGTGAGTACATGCCATGTTTGTCTTTCTGGGTCTGGGTTACTTCACTCAGGATATTTTTTTTCTAGTTCCATCCATTTGCCTGCAAATTTCATGAGGTCATTTTTTTATATAGCTGAGTAGTACTCTATTTTATAAATGTGCCACGTTTTCCTTATCCATCTAGGTTATCCAAACAACATCTAGGTTGTTTCCAGGTTCTGGCTATTATGAATAATGCTGCTATGAACATAGTTGAGCAAGTGTTCTTGTGATATGATTGCTCATCCTTTGGATATAAGCTCAAAATTGGTATAGCTGGCTCTTGAGGTAGATGGATTCCCATTTTTTCTAAGGAATCACCATACCAATTTCCAAAGTGGCTATACAAATTTGCACTTCCACCAACAGTGGAGGAGTGTTCACCTTAATTCACATCCTTTCCAACATAAGCTGTCATCAGTGTTTTTGACTTTGACAGGTGTAAGATAGTATTTCAGAGTCATTTTGAGTTGTGTTTTCCTAATGACTAAGGATGTTGATCAATTCTTTAAGTGTCTTTCAGCCATTTGAGACACTTTTGTTGAGAATTCACTGTTAGATCTGAACCCCATTTTTTTAATTAAGGGAAGAAACAACAGCATGCCTCCATGATAGACAGATGTCATTCTTTACTATGACATTTTCCCCATCAAATGTTTAACCCTAAAATCATTTAGGAAACGTGCTGAAATTGGAAAACTAGAAATACAGTTCTAAAGGTTTTCACCATGAGTGTCTAGGCTGGAGTGCTAGACCTCATTCTCACATGTAGCCTTTAGGTGAGGGTGCTCATTGAGGAGGAGGAGATAAAAAACCAGAGTTCCCTTCTACCATTTTTGATCAGAGAACTAAGGGCATTTCTGGATACTCACTTCATTTTAACCATTAAATTATTGAAGGAAAAGTTATAAGAAACAAGTTTTTTCTTATAGTCACTTTAAAGTTAATAGCATATGATTCAAAAGTAGTCATTGCATTGTGAACGTCTGCTGTATGCTAGGTTTGAAATCAAACCTTGAATGTAATATATATATTCCTCAAGTGTGTGGATTGAATAAGAATGGCCACAATAGACTCATATATTTGAATGTTTGGTTCACAGTTAGTAGACTATTTGGGAAGGATTAGGAGGTATGGCCTTGTTGGAGAAGGTTTGTCACTGGATGCCGGCTTGGAAGTGTTAAAAGCCCTTGCTATATTCAGCCTTGTTCTTTTTATGCCTCCTCCCTGGGAATTGTATATAAGGTCTCTGCTACTGCTTCAGCGCCATGCCTACCTGTCTGCAACCATGAGTATCCCCACGATGATCATGGACTAACCCTCTTAAACTGAAAGCTAGCCCCCAATTAAATGTTTTATTTTATAAGATGCCTTGGTCATAGTGTCTCTGCATAGAAATTGAAAAGCAACTAAGACACCAAAGAAACACATAGAAAAAAGAATGTGTGAGGCTTACTTGATAATGAAAATAAGCCAGACATTGGTTTATATAAAAGTATGGCAATAAAAACGCAAACCAGTGAACCCGGGGAATAGCTGGTGCTTTGAAGTGCTAATTGTACAACATGCTTAACCAATCATTAACACTGAACATTTGGAATATACTACTGGCATTTAAAACATTTGAATTCATCTGTGTATTTTGGAAATAGTAAAACTAAAGCTTATGGCATTGTAGAATGGAAAGCCACTGTTTCAGACTGTAGTACGTGGAGAAGCCTGGAAGACATACCACCTGATTCTAATTCATTCACCTTTTCTTCTTGCCAATATGCAAAATTTGCTTGAAAACATAACTTTGTGAATTTATATGAATCTATTTTCTATTAGTCTACTGTCTCACAAGTTATGACAATCTTAATTTGGAACTTATAATACATTATTCCTTTATTTATGTTATATATTCCTGTGTGTGTGTGTGTGTGTTAATACCCAGACATGGACATGTTAAGGCATGTTGAGGCCAGATGTCAGCATAGGTTGTCTCCCTTAATCCTTCTCCATCTTGTTTTTGTGATATAGTCTCTCATTCAATGTAGAGCTCATCATTTTGGTTTAACCAGCTCCAGCAAGTCCCCCAAATTCTCCGCTCTCCACTCCCTTAGCATTCAGACTACATATGTACATCACAATACCCATATTTTACATGGGTTCTGGGGCTCTAACCTCAGAGCTTTATGTGTTTAGAACACGTACTTTACCTCCTAAGTTGCCTCCCATGCCAGTATTATGCCTTTTAGACCATGTTTTCTTTTCAGCTTTGGCACAGGATACCCTTAGGGCTAGAGAATGATCACGGTGCATTTCTGTGCATTATAGAAGGTACAGGAGTAACCTTGGTTCCTCTCCTTCCAGATGCATAGCATTGTGCCTCCCTAAGTTTTTATCGTGTTTGTAATGACCAAAACCACTTTCAGATTTTGAGTAATACACCCGAGAGTCTTAGACATTGTCATCATCTGCTGCTCTAGATGATCTTATACCAAACACTGTAGACTATTGATGGTCCTCAGTACTTCAGGAGGGAGCTGCAGGCTTGCAAACAGAAAGGTTAATTATTATTGATGCACCATAGGTTCGAAGTTTTTGTCTTTTCTTCTGATTTATTATTCCTTTGCTTCATAATCCCCAATTTTCCTTCCATTCTTGAAAAGGGAGGACTCACTTTTCAGATTTGTATTTGACAAATATATGGAATAATATAGTCAGAATTCAACCAGCTTCCTATGGGGGCTGTTGGTCATTAAAAGAACATGTTTTAGGATGGGGAAATGGCTCAGCTGGTAAAGTGATTGTCATGCAAACATGAGGACCAGATTGAGTTCCATTCCCTTAAACCATGTAAAAACAGCCTGGTTTGCCAGTGTGTACTTGTAATCCCAGTGCTGGGGATAGGCAGATATTTGAAGCTCACTGGGCAGCTGTCCTAGCCTTCTTGCCATGTTTCAGGCCATTAAGTGAACCAAGGTGGATGGCATTAGAGAAACAATATCCAAGGTTAACCTGGGGCATCCTCCCCCCCAGAGAGGGAGGAAAGGAGTAAGAGAGGGAGGGAAAGAGGAAGAGAAAGAGGGAGGGAGAAAAGGAGGGAGGGAGAGGGAGAGAGAAAGTGACAGAAGGAGAGGGAGAAGGAGGGAGGGAGGGAGGGAGGGAGAGGGAGGGAAAGAGAGATGCTTTTGTGCTTTGGAGAAGGTGTATGGTATTGGTATTGGTCTTTTCATCTTGTCTGTCTTTTGCTAAGAAATCTTGAATTTTAGTACTCCTTTGCCCTGAAAAATTTTGAGACCATCAATGCCTCCTTTGTGGGGTTGTTGTGAAAAATCAAATGATTTCTCATTTGTCTGATATCTAAGGTATGCTATAGAAGTATTTGTTCCATTTAAAAATATTTTAAATAATTGATAGCAAACAAATGAAATGTAATATGAACAAATCCCAGGTCTGTTACTGAGTTGACAAAACAGTATATACAGGGGAGTTAGTTTAATAAAAGTCTTGGAATCCTAACAGACCTATTCTGTGCTGGCAAGCCCATTATTGTTCCTTTTTTTTCTTGTACTGCTAGATTTGTGATATCAAGGGTTGTCTTAGTTAAGATTTCTATTGCTGCGGTGAGACACCATGACCTCAGCAACTCTTATAAAAGAAAACATTTAATTGAGACTAGCTTGCAGTTTCAGAGGTTTAGTCTATTATCGTCATGGTGGGACATGATGGAATACAGGCAGATATGGTGGTGCTGGAGAAGGAACTGTGTTGTGTGGAGCGGCGGGCTGCGTCCCGCCACCCGGCTAGCTTTACACCCGAAATAATTACATGGAAACTGTATTCTTTTAATCACTGCCTGGCCCATTAGTTCCAGCCTCTTATTGGCTAGCTCTTACATATTGATCTAACCCATTTCTAATATTTTGTGTAGCACCACGAGCTGGCTTACCAGGAAAGATCTTAACCTGCGTCTGTCTGGAGTGGGAGAATCATGGCGACTGCCTGACTTGGCTTCTTTCTCCCAGCATTCTGTTCTGTCTACTCCGCCTACCTAATTTTCTGTCCTATCAGGGCCAAGCAGTTTTATTAATTAATCAATGAAAGCAACTGTTTTTTGGTACCAACTGCACGAAACAGTTTCGAATGGTGCACATTTTTGACAACACTCTGGCCGGACCTTCTCAAAACGCTCAGAGGCTAGTTACAATTTTCTTAGGTCAAAGGTTAATTTGGGAATTTTACTTTTACCATCATTTGCTTTCACAGGACTCCCTAAGAAGAACATCACCCCCATGTCAGCTGGAAGCAATCTTAGAGGATGACGTCCCCTCTCCCAACAGAGTTTGCCCTCAGGGTTAGGGACATCATTTAGTGGTTGGTATAGGGTTGAGGGGATGGGGAAGATATTTTATGGAATTAGGGATATTTTCAAAAAAAGGGGGGGATTAACTAGTTTGATGGGATGATTGGTATTTGTGAATTACTGTTTTTAGAAAATTGTATTGGTACTGTTTCTTGTATATTGATATATTGAATGTGAGTATTCCTATCTCTATTTTTGTATGAGTATGCTTATAACTTTGTATATATTGTATTGATACATTTACCATATTACAATGTACATTTCAACCTCTGATATTATTTATATAATAACATTGTTTACATTTGATATGTAATGACATTTTTTACAGTTGAAGATCATTGTCTTCATTTATTGCACAGTTGTTTAGTCTCTTAGTCTTCAAGTTAGATAGGTATTGAGAATTATATGTTTGTCATATTTATTTTTAGGTTAATCAGGTTTTTTAGATACATAGAGATTATATTTAGTATAGATAGTATAATCTTCAGCCTCTTCGAAGAGCTGTAGAAAATGGCCTTTAATCTAACCTAGAATTCTGTGCCAACGAGACACAATCACTCCTGGCAACACCACTCTACTCCCGAGAGAACGTTGAGCACCAAAGACACTCCACTGGGAGCTTGTCTTCTTGGCAGAACTGGCCTTTGGGTTAAGAAAAGCCCATACCTCAACTGCTGACAAAGATACAGAATATCTATAAGTGGATGAAACAGGATTGTCTTATCTTGCCAAGACAGGGTAGGATAGTTCTAAGAAAGTTCCTTGCCTTTAATAATCGTATGTCAGTTATGTTAGGCCTTAGCCAAAGTTGGTTGACTCAACATTGCAAACGAGACTTTGGGTGATTGCCCAAGTAGTCAGTTGTCTCTGTCATTTGTTGCACATTTTGGATATCTCTTGTTTGTTAAGTAATATTAATTCCCTTCTCAGATCTTTGACAGAGTTGAAGATTAGATAATTGTAGTTACTTTCTACATTATTTAGACTCCTTGGAATAGAATGTTTAGTGTATTTATTATTTGTTCCTATTGCATATAATTGTATTTGGTTTGGCTCTATCTTATTTAGACAAAAGGGGGAGATGTAGGGGTAGCCCTAGCCAATCACCTTGCTGTAGGGCGGGGTCGCCTGAGGATATTTTTTACTAATAAATATTGCTGGTGTGCTCTCCCCCGCCCCTTCTGCTTTCCTGCTCTCCGCTGGAACCACGGGTTCTGTGAGTCATTCCCTAATTAAAGCTGAATATATTCTTATAATTTCTGTCTGCCTCCATTTACGCCGTTACAGAACTGAGAGTTCCATCTGAATCCACAGGCAGCAAGAAGAGACAGTGAGTGGTCAGGCTTGAGCTTCTGAGGCCTCAAAACCCACTCCTTAGTGAAACACCTCCTCCAATAAAGTGACACATATTCCAAGATCTCCTAATAGTGGCACTCCCTTTGAGCCTCTGGGGCCATTTTCATTCAAACTACCACATTGGGTTAAATTTTGAAGTTAGCACTACCCCAAGGAGGAATGTTAAGAAAAAGGACATTGTTAGAAGGAACTTGAGCATCATGTGGTTATGAGAAGAACTACTTTGAAGAATGTTTGTCAGGAGCTGGCCACGTTATAATCCTAGTAATCTAGACAGTGAGCTGGGAGTGTTGTGAGATTATTCAGTCTAGCCTAGGTTATATATGAAGACCCCATTTTGAAAAATATCAAAGAGAATGAAAAGAAAGAAAGGTATAGGGTATGGGGAAACAGAAGAGAAGGGGGGGGAATACTTATGAGGGCTGGCCAATGTTGTCTACCAATGGAAGAGTTCACATTGGTATTGAGTTTGGACAAGGCACAAGATGGATTATTTTCACAAACATTGCAAGAGTACATCTCTGCATTCAATATAAGGACACACAAACACACAGAGGGCAGTGTGTATGTGTGTGTGTGTGTATTTTAAAGTCAGAGGTTGTTTTGAGCTTTTCATCTAAAAAAATATTCCCAGTAAGTACTGAGGCTTGCAAAGATCCTTACAGATCTGAGATTTCTATAAGTAGTAACATGGTTAAGGCTTAAGAGACAGATGTTCACACTCAAAGATCCATGAATGAATATATTTTACAGAAGGACATGCAGTCTAGAAGCAAAGCACATCTCTCAAGACAATGTGCTCTGCTTTTCCAGGTGTTCTCATTGACCGGGGTACTGCTGACTTTTATGTTCACTTGACACAATCTAGAGTTATTGCAGAAGAGGGAACCTCAATTGAGGAAATTCTCTAGCAAGATGGCTTATGGGTAAGCCTGGAGTGTGATTTATATTTATAATTGATATAACAGGTCCCAGGTTACTGTGTGTGGTGTCATTGCTGGGCTGGTGGTCCTGGAGGCAATAAGAAAGTAGGCTGAGCAAGTCCTGAAGAGCAATCCAATAAGAAGAACCCCTCCATGACCTCTGCATCAGCTCCTGCCTCCAGGTACCTGTTTTAAGTTCTTGTTCTGATTTTCTTGGATGATGCGCTGTTCTGTGGAAGTGTAAGATGAACCCCCACTCCAAGTTATCTTTGGTCATGTGTTTTATCATGGCACTAGAAACCCCAAGCAACAGGAAAAGTCTGAGAGTCTAGAGATTCCTGCTTTTACTGGGATTTTGGACAGGAAATCTTTCTTATCTCCCTTTAGGAAGATTTAGTTGTCTCTAGTGACATAGCACATCCTGAAGGGAATGTATAGTGGAACAAAGCTAGCTAATTTTATGAGCTAGGAAACAAGAAGAGGAAAAGACTGAACTCTCCGAGTCAAGTGACCTAACTCTTAAAAGTCCCACCACCTGTCAATATCACCAGCCAGGGAACCAAGCTTTTAACATATGAACTTCGGTGGGGGAATTCAACAGTCAAATTATACTATTTATGACATAATCAAATTGTCTAAAAACAATAATGTGCATATTAATGATATACCATACCACAGAAAGTCATACTTTCCCATCCACAGCACATTCTTTCTTTTTTTTTTTATTGAGCTAGACATTTTCTCCACTCCCTCCCTTCTTTCACTCTTCTCTTCTACCCTTTCCCGTGACCCCCACACTCCCAATTTACTCAGGAGATCTTGTCTTTTTCTCCTTCCTATGTAGATCCATGTACATCTCTCTTAGGGTCCTCTTTGTTGTTTAGGTTCTCTGGGGTTGTGGACTGTAGGTTGGTTTTTCTTTGCTTTATGTCTACATTCTTAATTTCTTCTACATTTACTACATGGTAATTATTCTGTATCTGAGGATGGTTTTCTTCATTCTGAGTGTAGCTATTTTGGATGCATTTTCCTCATTATAGTTGATAATATACCTTACTTAATGTCCTTATTGTTTCTTGAATCTACTCATCTTTCCAAGATAGGTTTATTTTAGTACATTGTGCTAGTTTCTTAGTGCTATATAACAAATGGTCTCAAGTGGGGTTATGGAGATGACTCAGATCTTGTTACTCAATCATGAGAACTTAAGTTTGTTTACCTAGAGTTTATGTAAATGCCAAATAGGCATAGAATTCACTCTTTAATCATAGGATTTTAGTTGCAGAGGCAAGGGATTTCTGAAGTAATCTGGCCAGCTAGACTAGACAAATCTAAAAGCTTTGGATTCCAAGAAACCCTGACTCAATATACAAGATGGAGAATGATAAAGAAGATATCTGGTCAACCTCTAGCCTCCACACATACATGCACACATGTGTACATGTTACCTGTACACACATGTGTGTTCATGTACACCATACACACACATATACACAAACCCTACATATGTTTGTTACAATTTCCTACTGGCAGATACTCACTCACTTTTACTAAGATGTAGTTTTTGGATTATGTAGTTTTAGGTCAGAGTCAGAAACATCTGTAATTATAGCAAGTAGTCAAAAACTGCCATCATTTGTGTAACCAGCCCTTGTTGCAATTAGCAAGAGGATGTGAATGGAAATGGGAACAAACTGTCAATGTTGATCCCAGAGCCTTTATATTGGGCAAAAAAGCCAGGAATTGCACTGATAGCACCAGTCTAGTAGGAAAATAACAATCCTTCCATCAAAGCTTTGTTTTGACTGCTGAGTGGTACTAGTCCTGGTTGGTCCTTCTGTATGTTAAAGCAGTTTGACAGGACCCCCACTATTTCTTGCTTATCTTTATAGCTCATGCATCACTTTTATGAACTTTCAGTTCTTACCATGACCTCCAACCCTTCTATCTAGTGAGAAGGACCTCATTTATTTCTTAAACATCTCACACTTGCCTGCCTTTTCTAGAGCACTAAACATGTAAAACAGTGTATATATTTCTAAATAATATAAAATCTAAAAGCTTTGTGTTAAGTTGTTAAATATATTCACTTATTTGTGTGTGTGTTTAATAGGTATGTGTTTGTGGATGTGTATACATGAAGCCATAAGTGTGCATATGTCCAAACAGGAGTAGATATTAGGTATATTCTTCAATTGCTCTCTATCTTCTTTTTGAGACAGTCTTATACTGACCCTGGGGCTCATCTATTCAGCTAAAGGGGCTGGCTAGTGAGCTCCAGGAATTCAACCTCCCCCAGGATTCTGCTCCCTTGCCCCTTTGCTGAGGTTGCAGATGCACACTGCTGCACCAGCATTTTCTGTGGTTACTCAAGCTTGTGCAACAGGCAACTTACCAATTAAGCCATCTTCCTAGCCTCTTAAATATATTTAATGGACCAGCTAGCACTTCATAATTTCCTCTTTTCACTTCTTTTTATTTTCATTTTCATTCCTCTTTCTTGCATACTGGATAAGAATCTTTGTGTATTTCTGATGGAAAATTCTGTTGTAAAATATGTCAAATATGATAACAGAATTCTTGGGATGTAGTTCAGCAGTAGAGCACTTTGCATATAAGAGGACCTGGGTTTCGTCCTCTTTGTCAAAACAACACTAAATGGACTTAGCAGGCTGTATTTATATATACATCCGTGTATATGTTTGGATATACACACACACACACATGTATATGTATTAAATTACTAAATTTATTCAGAAACCAAACAGAAGTGTATTTATTCAAGAAACATTTTTGCATATCTTTTTTTCAAATTCTACAAAGAGGGTTGACATTTTCTATTAATTTTTTGTTATACAGATGTTTGCATATGTATAACCTCTTAGCTGCTGAAGCTCGTTTTAGTTTCTCTGAATTCTGTATTATTAAACAAGAAGTCAACTTAGCTTTCTCTTTGTATATGAGTCCTCTTCCTCTGCTGAACATCCGGGGATCTCCATACATCACTGTCTCAAGGTCAGCAGAACTATAAGGGCTTCCATCTTGAAGCTGGTAGGAGGGAAATCCCCTCTGTGCCTTTCCTGTTTGGAACATCTGTTTCTTGTTTCTGTAGCACTCGATGAGACACAGCCTAAGAAGATGTCAGGAGGCAGAAAAGATAACAACAATAAAAATGTCCTGAATGACATTGAGTTGTATTTATTGCTCTATGGTGCATGGCTGAAGGGAGCAAGAAAAGTCCAGTCCAAAGGAGGAATCATGGGACACAGTTGCTGTTTGACTGTGACAGTCCTCAGAGACCCAGCAAAGGAATCCAAGCAATGGGATGTTCCCTAATGGGTGAAGCACTTTATTTATGCAAACATGAGCCCCAGTCAATTGGCCCTTGGGACAATAGTCAGCTAAATATAAACACCTGGACCCAAATTCATGTTTTAGACAGCAGAAGCAGAGCTGGTACAGTTTGTGATTTTAAAAAGGTCTCACTACTGAACTGGGGTTGTGACCCCTTTGGAGAATAATGACCCTTTCACAGAAGCCACATATCATATATTCTGCATATAAAATATTTACATTCCAATTCATAGCAGTAGTAAATTTACAGTTATGAAGTAGCAATGAATCATTTTATGATTGGGGGTCCCCACAACATGAGAAACTGTATTGAAGGGTCACAGCATTAGGAAGGTTGAGAACCACTGCTCTAGACTTCAATATGTACAGATTATGGTTAACCTTCCAATGATTGTACAGCAGGGACATTGTCTTTATCATCTCAGTCCACCTTGTTGGTAGGGCACTCATACTTCACCAATTGGTTCTACAGCTACTTTAATTCTATAGATGTGACTGCAGCCACAGTAGTGAAAAAAATGTAGCTTCTCTTAATAGCCTTTACCTCATCCTTCTTGTCCCTTGAGAAGGATGAGAGATGGGCCATAAATAAATAAACACCAATTTCCTCTTGGCCTTTGCTTATGCAGTATGGACACTGATTTCATGCCAAATGGACATTTTAGCTAATGAACATAAGTTTTTATTCAAAAAGAACTTCTCTCTTGGGAATACTCGTGAAAAAGGAAGTGGATCTGCCTTCGTTCTTCATAAATCTACTTGCTGGAAGATAGTGTCACTACTTGCTGCAGCTTGAGTCCCTTTTGTCAAATAGGTTTCCACTTGCCTCTTGATTTTCAAGGCTTTTCTGACAATTTAACTCTTCTTGTGATCAGGGTTAGATTAATTTTTGGAAGTAGAAGCAAATTCATTTCAGTTTCTGTGCAAGGTGTTTTATTTTTCTTTTGGATGTCTTTCTTGTTCCCTTTCTTTCTTTCTTTCTTTCTTTCTTTCTTTCTTTCTTTCTTTCTTTCTTTCTTTCTTTCTTTCTTTCTTTCTTTCTCTTTCTCTTTCTCTTTCTTTCTTAAGATTTCTGCCTCCTCCCCGCCACCACCTCCCATTTCCCTCCCCCTCCCCTGATCAAGTCCCCCTCCCTCGTCAGCCCTAAGAGCAATCAGGGTTCCCTGCCCTGTGGGAAGTCCAAGGACCACCCACCTCCATCCAGTTCTAGCAAGGTGAGCATCCAAACTGCCTAGGCTCCCACAAAGCCAGTACGTGCAGTAGGATCAAAAACCCATTGCCATTGTTCTTGAGTTCTCAGTAGTCCTCACTGTCTGCTATGTTCAGCGAGTTCGGTTTTATCCCATGCTTTTTCAGACCCAGGCCAGCTGGCCTTGGTGAGTTCCTGATAGATCATCCCCATTGTCTCAGTGTGTGGTGCACCCCTCGTGGTCCTGAGTTCCTTGCTCGTGCTCTCTCTCCTTCTGCTCCTGATTTGGACCTTGAGATTTCAGTCCGGTGCTCCAATGTGGGTCTCTGTCTCTGTCTCCTTTCATCACCTGATGAAGGTTAATATTCAGGAGGATGCTTATATGTTTTTCTTTGGGATCACCTTCTTATTTAGCTTCTCTAGGATCACGAATTATAGGCTCAATGTCCTTTATTTATGGCTAGAAACCAATTATGAGTGAGTACATCCCCTGTTCCTCTTTTTGGGTCTGGCTCACCTCACTCAGGATAGTGTTTTCTATTTCGTTCCATTTGCATGCAAAATTCAGGAAGTCATTGTTTTTTACTGCTGAGTAGTACTCTAATATGTATATATTCCATACTTTCTTCATTCATTCTTCCATTGAAGGGCATCTCGGTTGTTTCCAGGTTCTGGCTATTACAAACAATGCTGCTATGAACATAGTTGAGCATATACTTTTGTTGTATGATAAGGCATTTCTTGGGTATATTCCCAAGAGTGGTGTTGCTGGGTCCAGGGGTAGGTTGATCCCAAATTTCCTGAGAAACCGCCACACTGTTTTCCAAAGTGGTTGCACAAGTTTGCATTCCCACCAGCAATGGATGAGTGTACCCTTTTCTCCACAACCTCTCCAGCAAAGGCCATCATTGGTGTTTTTGATTTTAGCCATTCTGACAGGTGTAAGATGGTATCTTAAAGTTGTCTTGATTTGCATTTCCCTGATCACTAAGGAAGTTGAGCATGACCTTAAATGTCTTTTGGCCATTCGAACTTCTTCTGTTGAGAATTCTCTGTTCAGCTCAGTGCCCCATTTTTTAATTGGGTTGATTAGCCCTTTACGGTCTAGTTTCTTGAGTTCTTTATATATTTTGGAAATCAGACCTTTGTCAGTTGCGGGGTTGGTGAAGATCTTCTCCCAGTCAGTGGGTTGCCTTTTTGTCTTAGTGACAGTGTCCTTTGCTTTACAGAAGCTTCTCAGTCTCAGGAGGTCCCATTTATTCAATGATGCCCTTAATGTCTGTGCTGCTGGGGTTATACGTAGGAAGTGTTCTCCTGTGCCCATGTGTTGTAGAGTACTTCCCACTTTTTCTTCTATCAGGTTCAGTGTGTTCGGACTGATATTGAGGTCTTTAATCCATTTGGACTTGAGTTTTGAGCATGGTGATAGATATGGATCTATTTTCATTCTTCTACAGATTGACATCCAGTTTTGCCAGCACCATTTCTTGAAGATGCTCTTTTTCCCATTGTATACTTTTAGCTCCTTTATCAAAAATCAGGTGTTCATAGGTTTGTGGGTTAAAGCCAGGGTCTTCTATTCGATTCCATTGGTCGACTTCTCTGTTTCTATGCCAATACCAAGCTGTTTTCAATATTGTAGCTCTGTAATAGAGTTTGAAGTCAGGGATGGTAATGCCTCCAGACTCTCGTTTCTTCTTAAATGGCATCTCCGTCTTCAGAGGTGGTTTGTTATATGGACAGGGTGTAGATTTTGGCAGTTTCTGGGCTGGCTGTTTCTTTAAAGTTATGAGATATAGCTCCATCATAGAGCTATTTGGCATGACTGTCTCTGCTTCTCCTTCCCTTCACTTCCTAAGCCTTATCTAGTAGTGTAATAAGAAGATTGCAGTTTTACATTAGAGTTGGGCTCTAAAATAATATACTTTACACAAATTGTTTTCTAGAATTTCATAGACTTCAGTACTTTTTTATATTGACAGTGTTAAGCTTTATAAATAGCTAATTTATGTATAAGTCCTCAATACTTTGAATATTTAATGTGCATGTCTATATATGGATGCCCAACTTTACCTTTCAAGTTATATGTAGGTATCAATGCACAGGTGTACTCCTGAGGGGCAATCTTTCTGCGAATAATCTCTGTTGATCTCAAAGTGATTCAAGTTAGAAAATGTTTTTCATTAATTCCAAGATTAAGGAGTAAAAGCTAGGATTGAGGATTAGCTTGCTCCACCCTCTGCTTCTGCAAACACTTCCTCAGGCCATCTTAGGCACTTGCTCACAATGTTGGGCTCTGCACTCTTATCACTGCAAATTCTGAGCATTATGTATACATTGTACAGGGATTCCTCAGCTAAGTGACTGTTCATTGTCAACAATACTGTTCATTTCCTTTACTATATTATTATTATTTGTTTAACATTAAAGATGTTATTCTTAATCATGTATATTCTTCAAATAAAATGATGAGCTTCATTGAGACATCTTCAAATATGAGTATCTTGTGCATGACTATATTCAATCTTAGCACCTTTCCTTTCCCCCCCTCTTGCTGGTGCCCTTCCTCTTCCCAAATTGTCTCCTATTTCTAAATTGTCTCCCTTCCTAGTTTCATGTCACACACACACACACACACACACACACACACTCACTCACTCACTCACACCTAGATATTCCATATATAAGAGAAATTCCATTATTTCTCTTCACAAGTCTGTCTTACTTTGCTTGACATGATGGTCTCTAGGTCTATCCATTGTCACAAAATAACATCATTTTGTTCTTTAAAAATGTCTGCTTGCATTTGTGCATGAACATGCAGAGGCCAGAAGCAATGGAAACCAGGTGCCTACTTTAGTTGCTCTTCACCTTTGTTTTTTGAGAATTTTTAATAACGTATATGGGTATTTTGTTTGTATGTATGATTATGTACCACATGCAGTGTCCACAGGGGCCAGAAAAAGGTGTAGAACCCTCTGGAACTTTGTGTGTATGTGTGTATTTGGGAAGAAGAGGGGTACCAGTAAAACGTGGTCAGAAAAGGGTGTTGAGGGAAAAAATAGTCAAGCACACGATACTCATATTGGAAGATGTCACAATGAATTCCATCATTTTATAAGGTGAATATTAACCCTGATCCATCTCTTTACCCCACCCCTATTTTGTCGAGATGGGGTGTCTTCCTGAATCAAAAACTTGATGGGCTATCCTGGGTGGTCAAAAAGCCCCCCCTCCCGTATCTCCCTGCCTTTACTTCCCAGCCTGGCTTTTTACATGGGTGCTGGGGATCCAAAGCTCAGACCCTTATATTTGCAGAGCAAGAATTCTGCCCACTGTCACCCATGAACCATTTCTTCAGACCAATTTTGCTTTTTATTAATGGCTGAACAATGCTCTGTTGTGGACATTTACCACTCATTCTTCATCCATTTACTTGCTGATGAACAACTAGACTGATTCTCAATCTTGGCTATTGAGAGAGTACAGCAATTCACATGGATGTATGAAGATATGTATGTTTTATCCAGGAATTGTATAAATGGTTCCTCAGTGGTTCTATTTCAGGCTTTTGAAGACCGTCTGTACTGATATTCATTTTGCCCATAATAATTTATATCCCGTGAACAGTGTATAAAGACTTCTTTCCCCCAGAATACTCAGCAGCAATTGTTTCCTTAGTGATGGCTATCCTGACTAGGAAGAAATGGGATCTCCACCTTTAATTGCCATTTCCCAGATGGATAGTAAATAATTTTCATATATTTTAAATGACAAAACAATATTTTTTATTGCTTATTTTCTTTATCTTCTCCTCTTGAGTTTTGTTTTCAAAGAATTCTGATCCATTTCTTGGAATAAATACACCCAGAGTTATTTAACTATGTTCCTCCCTTTTTACAGAGCAAATCAAGGAGTACAAAGGCTTTTGGAAGGAACTTTCCTCATCTCTCAGCTGACCTGTCTATGTCCATCTCTAAGCTGACACATAGTTCCCTTCAATAGCCATGGATGGAAAGACTAGAGATGGACACCAAGATGATTCTAAGCATTCACCTAAACCTTTCTGTCCTTGTAATTGCAAGAAAAGATGTCTTTAAGTCCTGTATAAGGGTGGGCTTCAACATTCTGCCATTTTCAGCAGGTACACCGCTATTAAGGCAGGCTAACCTGGGAGAGAATAAAATGAAAATTTATGGATGGACTAGGAAGAGAGACTTTCAATGAAGTTACTTCACTATTTTATGGTATATAGAATCTTTCCAAGTAGGACAGGACCTTAGAATCTTAATAATGAAGCTAGATATATTTAACTAACTGCAAACAGAAACTGAAATAAAAGTTGGTCAAGAACTACTTATAGCACCTGATGATGTTCACAAGTTGGCCTCACCTACTCATCCGAAAATCTCTTATAGAGCACATGCACACACACACACACACACACACACACACACACACACACAGAGAGAGAGAGAGACAGAGAGACAGAGAGAGACAGAGAGACAGAGAGAGACAGAGAGAGATCCCACAAACATTGTCTCCAAGAGCATGTTTAGGAGGACAAGAAAGTAGATGTATTGAAATCTTGAATCCCTGATTCGTTTAGGTGTCTGTGATAGGCTAGTCTTAGTTGTCAAGTTGCCACATGCTGGAAAGAAAGAACTTTTTAGTTGAAGACTTATCTCCATCAGATTGACCTATGGATTGATCTTTGTGCATTTTCTTGATTGCTAATTCATGCAGGAAGGCTCAGTTGACTGTCGGTAGTAGCATTCCCAGGCAGGTGATCCTGAGTTGTATGAGAAATGAAGCTGAATATGAGGAAGCTAGGAAGCAGCTTTCCTCCATTTTTCCTGCCTCAGTCCTGCTTGAGTACTTGCCCTGAATTCTTTCAATGATAAGCTGTAGCCTGTAAGATGAAAACAATCAAGCAAATCCTTTCTTCCCCGAGTCGGTTTGGTAATGTGTTTTGTCATAGCAACAGCCAGAAAACTAGGACAGCTGCTTTGAGCAGAGATTGTGTCCACGTTTCTCAAAACAAGGTACCAGAAAACTAAGTCAGAAAGGATGTATGTGCATTGCACAGACACATGCATACACATGCACACCACACGCATGCACACACACACACATACACACTAAAAAGGAAAGAGAAAATTACACGTTTTGTTTGCTGAGTGGCTGGCCCCTACTTTACAGGACACTCAGGTTTAGGAACCTTTAGATTAGAATGTAATACTGGAGCTGGTCAGCAGGAGATGACTGTGGTTTCAAGCCTGTGGATGAATGAAGAGGAGAGGAGAGATCCAGGGAAAGAGACTGATACTGATTTTTTAAAAATTGTTGTGCAAACTGCTAAAATGCCAAGTAAACTGTTACCAAAAGGTAATACTAATCTTGTCTGGGTGTGTGTGGCTTCATCATCAATACATTCTCACTTAATATTTAAGTAGCTGAATATAAATTCAATTTAAACACAAGGTCTTGTGAAAGATCAATGATTTTTATCAACAAAAGAGCTCTTGTGAACATCAGCTATAAAAAACAAATTAATATAATCATATTCCAAATTATTTGGTCTTGTGTTGGCCTACTGCTTTCTCAGTATTTTAGCTCAGTACCACAGGTGATGTGCTGAAATGTTGGAGTTTAAAGAGAGTGGATCAAATGATGGAATATGTAAACAACAACAGACACATGGTGGTAGAATCTCAACTATGCCCCTTGAACAGCAAATGGGAAAACCCACAACCTGACATTGGCCAGACTTAAAACACCTTTGCCAAGGGATATTGCTTGATCTCTTCCTCTCTTTTAAAAGTAACTTCCTATTTTAGATAAGATTTTTAATGATGAGAGTTTTATGTTGTGGTGGCACTTCCATATATATTCTTCTTTACATTTTGCTTTTATTTATGTTTATGTGTCAGTGTGCTGTGTATGCCTAGTGCCTTCAGAGTCTGGAAGATGGCATAAGGTTCCATGGAAATGGTGTTACAGACCATTGTGAGTTGCCATGTCAGGTCCTCTGCAAGGGCACTACTTGCTTTTTGCTGCTGATCTATCTTTCCAGCCCCAGATACATTTATTTTTAATTATGTGTGTGTGTGTGTGAGAGAGAGAGAGCATGTGTGCATGCTCGCATGTATGCATGTGAGTACATGTGAATAGAGTGCCCATTGGAGGCCAGAAGAAGGCACAGGATCCTTTGGAACTAGAGTTAGAAGTATTTTCAAGCCATGTTATATAGGTGCTAGTAACCAAATTTTAACTGCAGTCTGTGTTATTAGCTTAATGGAGACTGTGATTATTCCCTTTTCTATTATGGCACCCTTTATTTGTATATAACAACATAGTCACATAAATATCATCTCACCCAAGGATGATAAGGGGGAATGTATGAAAGGAATCTCATGTTGGGTAAGGGCCTTCAAAAGGTAGAATCAGTTTCTCATTGATTTCAAATGTCTGGAAATAAGTTCACTGCTAAAAAATGGCCCTCATTTTCTTCAGCCAAACATGTAGTAAATGTAGAGCAAATACCTTAAAGGCACTAGACAAGGCAAGCTTTATGTCCCTAAACAGGGCTGGTAAAGTCAGGACTGTAAATGAGCAGTGATATTTGGTGGAATGGATGAATAATAGTGACTACAATACTGTGAAATAGTAGGTAGAATTCCAATGGTACATTACTGAGATAAGTTTACATATGTGAAAAAGTGCAATGGGACCTGTCATATTGCATGGAAAAGGGCCCCAAATGGGAATACTTAGTTACACACACCACACACACACACACACACACGCATGCACACACTGTCAAAAAAGGACTAGTAAAAATGAAATGAAAGCAATGTGTAAGGGTTTTGGGAAAATGGTACAGAAGATGAGAACATTTTTGTGTGCAAGCATGAGGACCGGAATTCAAATCCCCAGGACCCCTGTAAGAAGCTGAATACGGTCACATTCCAGATTGTAATCTCAGTGTTAAAGGGACTAGCGGTTGGGGTGAGGTAGAGACAAGAATATCACTGGGATGTGGTGGTTGCCATCCTAGTTCCAGTATTAGTGGAGAGAACTTGTGTCAAGGAAACAGGCAAAAAATGAGCAGGACTCCAGATATTTTCCTTTAAACACACAATGCTTAAAAAGCAAATGTACAACTAGAAGCATATTTGTAAACAACTATACAGAAATGTGAATATTGAGAGAAAAGAAAAAGTTTTTCTTCCAGGTGAAGAAAATGGAGAGACAAAGATTGGAGTCAGGAGTAGTCTGAACAGAAAAAAAAAAATCACAAAACATTGCCTTAGAAAATTATGTAGAGATCTTCTTTTGGATACTACAATATAATAAAAGCAAGATTAGAAAATAAAGGAGAAGAAAGAAGGACTTATGGAGTTGTACAAGCTGTCTATCAGCTAGTAACAAGAACCCCCATTTAAGAGCTTTATATCAGGTCTGTGTATATCAACAATCTAAAGATAACTTCTAATGTAGTTCGTGATAAAAAACTTGCTATAAAATACAAACAAACAAACACAAACAGCTATTGTCATCTTCTGTCTTGACTGTGGAAAGCTATTCTTCTAAAGCTCCTGCACATGAGTGCTGGCAAAATCATGCTCTGGCAGGCTTATTGTGTTGAGCTGTTTGCTGGTTCTTGTCCAAAAGACCTTCCTCCGTTCCTTACCATTGGGCTTTCTTGAAAGGGAAGTTCGCAGCCTGAGAAGCAGAGTCTTCAGAGTGAGCAAGTGAGACAGATGTTAGAGATAAATCGAGATGAGAGGGATAGGCAGAGAGCAGGGACAATATAAATTTATTTTGTAAAAGATTTACTGAAATATAGTTAAACCACATACTATTCAATTTATTAGTTTTTAGTGTGTGTGTGCAGAGTCATACACCCACCACTACAGTCATTTTAAAACACCTTTGTCATCCTCAAAGAACACAGTATTTTTTAGCTGTCACCCAAGCCCCCGTTCCTGCTAGTCCTCTATTCCACCCCTGGCAAACACTAGTCCATGTTTCATGCCTGTAGATGCACACAGACCTACAACATGCTCGTAGAAGTGGCAGCTCACCACTCTCACAAATTTTTATTGCACAAAAGTGAACTGTTGGATGAGTGTGGTGGTGCATACCTGTAATTCTAATACTTGGGAGGCAGAAGAAGGAGACTCATGGGTTTGAAGATGGCTTGAGGTATAAAGAAAGATTCCAGTCTCAATGAAAAATAAAGCAAAACAAAAAATCAGTTATTTTTCTTGACATTCCATATACAACCAGAGAGATTCAGCCTGAGGCAGCAGGTCCTTGAGACCCACTATGGAATCAGTTTGTCTCACGAGTGAACCATGAATGTGTTGGAGCACCGTGAACACAGGGAAGACCCCTCATTACAAAGTTGATGGAGTATGAAAAGTCAGAGGAAAAACCTCCTTAAAGAACCAAGCCTGCCTTGGAGATCTTGAATTTGAAATGTGTACATGTGGGCAGAATGACTTTGGAAGTGGAAAGGGCTCAATGAACTTCATTCTCTGTTGCTCTTAGCACTATCTTGTGGGTCAGGCAAACTGCAAGATGTGCAGGAAAGGAGTGCTCTTCTGTGGCCATCCACCTCATCTGACTTCTCTCTGGTTGACTAAACTAGCACTGAAGTGAACTCCAATAGGAGGACAGGACACAACATGCTCTGATTCTGGTCTTTGAAACACAGACACTACATTAATTAACGTCACCTAAGACTGTGAAGATGTGGTTTTTCCTTAGTGTTTTCACAATCTTGGTACCATGAGATTGTCTAGAAAGCTATTGATCAATCTTAGATATCCAGCTCCCATGACACCTCAAAGACACTCTCCATACCAAACATTTACTTATTATCCTCATAGTTTTTTTCTGCTAGTTTTTCTTCCTCCTTTTCTTTCTTCTGTTCTACTTCTACCTCCTTCTATTCTTTTCTTCTTCATTCCTCCCCTTTCCCTACCTTAATCATCCTCCCTCTTTCTCCTTCTTTCATTCTCTCCCTCCTTCTCTTGCTTGTCCTCTTTCTCCTTCGCTTTCTCCTCATTTTTCCTCCTCTAGAAAAACCCAACTTGGTGAGTCAATGAGTTTTATTGGTGTTAGTTATAGGAGTATTGGTGATATGTTACTTATAGTACCAGAAATGGTTCAAAGACAGCTGCATAACCAAAACCCACCTCAACATGGGTGACAACTTATAAAAGCTGAGAACCTGAGGCTCATTCACAACTTGTGGGAAGTTTGACAGGTTGAAGAATAGCTCATCCAAGGAGGTCTATTGTTTGGTTCTCTGTCTGGGGCAAAAAGATATTTATTCACCTCTGCCCAAGAACAGAGACACATCTCTACATTTTCATCATTTTTATTCTTCCTTCTCTTCCTGGTCTTCTTCCTCTCTCTTTATTTTTCATTCTTCCTTTCCCCTTCTCTGTCTCTTCTTCCTTCCTGTTCTCTTTCTCCCTCCTGTTCTTCCCTTTCTTTCTTTATTCCCTTTCTTTTCCTCTCCATTCCCCCTCCCTCATCTTCTTTGTCCTTCTCCTTCCTATTCCTCCTGTCCTTTTTATCCTTTCCTCCCATTCCTTTCTTTGTTTCTAGGGTGACTGAGACACACTTTACTTCAGCTTATTACAGCACTATTTGTTCTGATCTGACAGGCTCCTCCTAGCTTTTTTGTACCTTTCTTTAAAAATGGAGCTCATTATGGAGCTCTCTCTTCAGTCACAGTGGGTGTTTTACCCTTTCTTTTTATGGAGATCAAGATCATAGCACCAATGCAAAGGCCTCTTTAAAGGCCGTCATGCTGAGCTTTCCTTGAAGTCTGAGCATCTGTCATACTGCCTGACAGGTTTTCCTTTGCCTACAATTTTGTGGTAGCTCTAGATGCTTAGCTAGGGAGTGGCAGCAAACTGATCTAGGGCCTGAGTAGTCAGAACTAATAGCAATTTATCTCTCTTCATACCCATTCTGCTTGACAAAGCTAGAGTTGGGCACATTGGGAAGGGAAAGAAATAATTCATTCATTTAATCAGAAGATACATTATCTATGGGCAATTTTAAGGTATTGTAAAAGGCACTAAAACACAGACAAGTGGAATAGAGATAGATGATAGATAGATAGATAGATAGATAGATAGATAGAGATAGAGATAGATAGATAGATAGATAGATAGATAGATAGATAGATAGATAGATAGATAGATAGCATGCAGGCAGGCAGGCAGGTCTCCGTCATAATAGCAACTTTCCTTGATTGTTAGGTTTCTGTTCTTGAAAAAAAATCAAAGATCTTTTGAAAAGGTCACATGAAGATGCCGACTGAGAGCCTAAAATACATCACAAATGTTGTGTTGATAATGCAAACATCCTCTGCAAATTCAGTACTAAAGGTTACAAGGCCTTCTGGAAAAATGTTAAGCAGGAAGATTCATGGTACACATACTTGCAAGATGTAGGTGTTCCCTCTGGTATAGGGGTGGATTACAGTGCTCCTCTCTCTGATCTTCCTTTCTTCTTTGTTTTTCCTCCTCCTCTGACTTCTTTTTTCTTGTCCCCTTTTCTTTATCTCTGTTTCTATACTCCTCCATGTCCTCCATATACTTCTCCATCCCTTCCTCATCCCCCTCTCAATCCTCTTTCCTTATATATGAAAATGAAAAGAAATCTGTTCTTTCTTGAAATAAAGCCATTTATTTATTCACTCCCCCACCAATTCCTTCCCTCACTCCTTTACTCCTCTCCTCTCCTCTCCTCTCCTCTCCTCTCCTCTCCTCTCCTCTCTTCTCTTCTCTTCTCTTCCCTTCTATTCCCTTCCTTTCCCTTCTCTTTTTTTTTTGCCTCTCTCCTCTCCTCCCATTCCTTTCCCCTTCCCTTTTCTTCCTTTTCCCCTTTCCTCTCTTATTTCCATTTGGATGGAATAACTGATGATCCTTCAGGGATTCTTTTTCTAAGTGAAAGCATTAGGAAGACCTGCACAGATTCCAATAAGGCTTTTCTCACCTCAACAATATTATCTTTCTTCTGATTCCTGCTCATCCAGGTGGTGTTGCCAAAAGTAATCTAAAATGGATATCTTGTGTCTGCCAAGGAAATTAAAGGGCTCCAATCACACTTCTTTGTTTTGCATTTTGATACTGTGGTTAAAGAATAAAATGGATATAGACAGATGTCCAGTGATGGCCAAGCATGCCTCATCTACTTATCCTCTGCACACTGACTAATTGTGAGTTTCTGCATTAATAGTGTCCACTGCACAAAGAAACTTCTGTGATAATGAGGTCCGATAACTGCATTAACCCAAGGGCAGAGAGATTCAAATTAAGAGTTTGATACTATGTCAATTTTGTAGAAAAATGGTAGGAGGTTTATCACTGGGGCCTATGAGATAACCAGCAATGGTTCTTGGTCAGATATATAGTACCAGATAGGTGTCTCCTCCTGTGAAGTAGGCCTTAAGTACAATCAGAAATACGTTAGTTACTCCCATAGTATTTGTGGCACTATTGCATCAATGAACACATTTTGCTACATTGATCATTATTGTGGCTTGCAGGATTCAGAGTTGGGTAATACTATAGATAACTCCCCAACATCTTTTCTGCCTCCAATGGCCTACAGTTTGATTCTAAAGGACCCTAGACATTCCTACCTCTTGGCATGCAAAGCCCATCTAATTCATCTTTTTAAATTTAATTTATTTATTTTTATTTATTTATTAAAAATTTCCACCTCCTCCCATCCTCCCATTTCCCTCCCACTCCCTTCACTCCCCTTCCCACTCACATCCATTCCTAAGAGCAGTCAGCGTTCCTGCCCTGTGGGAAGTGCAAGGTCCTCCCCCCTCCATCCAGGTCTAGGAAGGTGAGCATCCAAACAGACTAGGTTCCCACAAAGTCAGTACATGCAGTAGAATCAAAACCCTGTGTCATCATTGGCTTCTCAGCCCGCCCTCATTGTCAGCCACATTCAGAGAGTCCGATTTGATCACATGCTCGTTCAGTCCCAGTCCAGCTGGCTTTGATGAGCTCCCATTAGATCAGTCCCACTGTCTCCATGTATGGATGCACCCCTCGCGGTTCTGACTTCCTTGCTCATGTTCTCCCTCCTTCTGCTCTCTATCTGGGCCCTGGGAGCTCAGTCCGTGCTCCAATGCGGGTCTCTTTCTCTATCTCCATCCATCGCCAGATGAAGGTTCTGTAGTAATATTGGAGATAATCATCAGTGTGATAGTGGGTCTATTTAAATCGTTCACCTGGTCTTGATTTAATTTTGGTATGTGGTACTTATATAAAAAAAAAAAGTCCATTTCTTTCACATTTTCCAGTTTTGTGGCATACAGGCTTTTGTAGTAAGATCTAATGATTCTCTGAATTTCCTCTGTGTCTGTGGTTATATCCCCCTTTTCATTTCTGATCTTGTTAATTTGTGTGTTCTCTCTCTGCTGTTTGATTAGTTTAGATAGGGGTTTGTCAATCTTGTTGATTTTCTCCAAGAACCAGCTTTTTTAAAAAAAGAAAACAAACTATCTTTTTTTATTTCACATACCAATCCCAGTCCCCACTCCTCCAATTCCTTCCACATTGCCTCACCCCACTCCCATCTACTCCTCAGAGAGGGTAAGGTACATTTTGGGGGGGGGGGAAGGTCCAGGGCCCTCCCTACTATATCTAGGCTGAGCAAGGTATCCATGTAAAGAGAATGGGTACAAGCAGTAGGGATAAATTCTGGTGCCACTGCCAGTGGCCCTGCAGTCTGCCCCAGCCATACAACTGTCACCCACAGTCAGAAGGTCTAGTTTGGTTCTATGCTGGTTCCTTTCCTGTCCAGCTGGAGTTGGTGAGCTCCCATTAGCTCAGGGAAACTGTTTCAGTGGGTTCCCCCATCATGGTCTTGACCTCTTTGCTCATATTCTCACTCCTCCCACTCTTCAACTGCTCTTTGGGAGGTCAGCCCAGTGCTCCACGGCAGGTCTCTGCCTCTGTTTCCATCAGCTGCTGGATGAAGGTTCTATGGTGACATTTAAGATATGCATCAATCTGACTATAGGGCAAGGCCAGTTCCAGCACCCTCTCCTCTATTGTTTAGGGTCTTAGCTGGGGTCATCCTTGTGGATTCCTGGGAATTTCTCTAATGATAGGTTTCTTGCTAACCCCATAATGGCTCCCTCAATCAAAATATCTATTTTCTTGCTCTTATCTCTGTCCTTTCTCCATTTTGACTAATCCTGTCCTATTCCCCCAAGTTCTCCCCACTCCCCTTCTCCATTCCTTTTCTCCTTCCCTCCTCCCTTCTCCCCCCGCTCCATGCTCCCAATTTTGTCAGGTTATATTGTCTTTTTCTCCATTCCAGGTGAATCTATGTATGTTTTACTTGGGTTCAGTTTGTTACTTAACTTATCTAGGGTCATGGACTATATAGACTTGTTATCCTTTGCTTTACAGCTAGTATCCACTTATGAGTAAGTACTTACCATGTTCATGTTTCTCAGTCTGGGTTACCTCACTCGTGATGTTTTTTTTTTCTAGTTCCATCCATTTGCATGCAAAATTCAAGATGTCGTTGCTTTTTATCACTGAGTAGTACTTCGATGTGTAAATGTACCACCTATTCTTTATCCATTCTTCTTGAGGGGTATCTAGGTTGTTTCCAGATTCTGGCTATTACAAACAATGCTGCTGTGAACCTAGTTGAACAAATATCTTATAGTATGATTGAGAATCCTTTGGGTATATTCCCTAGAGTGGTATTGCTGGGTCCTGAGGTAGATTGATTCCCAATTTTCTGAGAAACTGCCATACTGATTTTCAGAGTGGTTGTACAAATTGTGCAAGTTTGCATTCCCACCAGCAATGGAGGAATATTACCCTTACCTCACATTCTCTCCAGCATAAACTATCATTGGTGTTTTTGATCTAACCCATTCTGACTGACATAAGATGGTATCTCAGAGTCGTTTTGATTTGTATTTCCCTGATGGCTAAGGATATTGAACATTTCTTTAAGTGTCTTTTGGCCATTTGAGATTCTTCTATTGGAAATTCTCTCTTTAGTTCTGTACCACATTTTTAATTGGATTATTTGGAACTTTGATGTCTAATTTTTTAAGTTCTTCATATAATTTGTGGATCAGTCCTCTGTCTAATGTGGGGCTGGTGAAGGTTCAGTAGGCTCCCTTTTTGTCTTACAGAGTGTGTCCTGTCCTTTGCTTTACAGAAGCTTCTCAATTTCAGGAAGTCCCATTTATTTATTGTTGCTCTCAATGTCTGTGTTACTTGGGTTATACGTAGGAAGTAGTCTCCTGTGCCAATGCATTGAAGGCAACTTCCCACTTTCTCTTTATCAGGTTCAATATAAATGCAGTCGGATTTATATTGAGATCTTTAATCCATTTGGACTTGTGCTTTGTGCATGGTGATAGATATGGATCTATTTGAATTCTTCTACAAGTTAACATCCAGTTATGCCAGCACCATTTGTTGGAGATGCTTTCCTTTTCTATTGTTTGATTTTTAGCTTATTTTTTCAAAAATCAGGTGTTCATAGGTGTGTGTATTAATATCCAGGTCTTCAGTTTGATTCCATTTATCAACCTGTCTGCTTTTATGCCAGTATCAAACTGTTTTCATTACGGTAGCTCTGTAATAGAGTTTGATATCAGAGATGGTGATTCCTCCAGAAGTTTGTTTATTATACAGGATTGATTTGGCTATCCTGGTTTTTCTTCCATATGAAGTTGATTATTGTTATTTCAAGGTCTGTGAAAATTGTGTTGGGATTCTCAGAGATGCAGGTATGGTTAGATTTACAAAAATCTATCAATGCAATCCACCCATATAAGTAAACTGAGAGAAAAAACCATATGATCATCTCAATTGATGCTGAAAAAATATTCAACAAAATTCAACAACACCCCTTCAACAAGAACTTTAAGTCTTTGAAGAAAGAAACTGAAGAAGATAACAGAAAGTAGAAAGATCTCTCATGCTCTTGGACGGATAGTATCAATATAATGAAAATGTCAATCCTACCAAAAGCAATCTATAGATTCAATGCAATCCCCATCAAAAGTCCATGTAATTCTTAGCTTTTAGTATGCATACAATCTCTGGATTCAATTGAATGTCTTTCCACAGGTTGCTTCCCTTTGAAGTAATCAAAAGGGAGGTTGTTCTGGTTAGTCTGACACTATTTTTTTTTTAATATTTTTTATTTTTATTTATTTTTTTTTATTCTTTTTTAATTAAAATTTCCAACTGCTCCCCGTTTCCCATTTCCCTCCCCCTCCTCCCACATATTGCCCACTCCCCCCGCTCCCCTCCCCCTATCCCCACTCCTCTTCTCCTCCCCCCAGTCCATTCCCCCTCCCACTCGATACTGAAGAGCAGTCCAAATTCCCTGCCCTACAGGAAGACCAAGGTCCTCCCACTTCTATCTAGGTCCAGGAAGGTGAGCATCCAAACAGGCTAAGCTCCCACAAAGCCAGTTCATGTATTAGGATCGAAACCTAGTGCCACTGTCCTTGGCTTCTCATCAGCCTTCATTGTCCGCCATGTTCAGAGAGTCCAGGTTCAACCCATGCTTATTCGGTCCCAGTCCAGCTGGCCTTGGAGAGCTCCCAATTGATCAGTTCCACTGTCACAGTGGGTGGGTGCACCCCTCGTGGTCCTGATTTCCTTGCTCACATTCTCCCTCCTTCTGCTCCTCATTTGGACCTTAAGAGCTCAGACCGTTGCTCCAAATTGGGTCTCTGTCTCTATCTCAATCCATCGCCAGATGAAAGTTCTCGTGCCATTCTCCTTGGCCTCTCATAAGCTCTCATTGTCTGCCACATTCAGAGAGTCCGGTTTTATCCCATGTTTTTTCAGTAGCAGTCCAGCTGGCCTTGGTGAGCTCCCAATAGATCGGCCCCACTGTCTCAGTGGTTGGGTGCACCCCTCATGGTCCTGACTTCCTTGTTCATGTTCTCTCTCCTTTTGCTCCTCATTATAACCTTGGGAGCTCAGTCCGGTGCTCCAGTGTGGGTCTCTGTCTCTATCTCCATCCATCGCTAGATGAAGGTTCTATGGCGATATGCAAGATATTCATCAGTATGATTATAGGATAGGTTCATTTCAGGTTCCCTATCCTCAGGTGCCCCAATGAACTAACTGGGGACATTGCCCTGGGCATCTGGTAGCCATTTCAAGTTCAAGTCTCTTGCCAACCCTTAGGTGGCTCCCTTAACTAAGGTATGAGTTTCCCTGCTCCCCTATCCAACCTTCCTTTATCCCCAATCACCCCGATTCCCCCAGTTCCCCTCCTCCTCTCCTTCACACTTTTCTCTCCCCATCACCCCTCATCCCCATCCCACCCCACCCCCAAGATTCCAATTTTTTGCCCATCAATCATGTCTATTTCCCATAGCTGGGAGGATATCTATATGTTTTTCCTTGGGTTTACCCTCTTATTTAGCTTCTTTCGGATCACAAATTATAGACTCAGTGGCCCCTATCCATGGCTAGAAACCAATTATGAGTGAGTACATCCCATGATCTTCTTTTTGGGTCTGGGTTACCTCACTCAGGATACTATTTTCTATTTCCATCCATTTGCATGCAAAATTCGAGAAGTCATTGTTTTTTACCGCAGAGTAGTACTCTAATGTGTATATATTCCACACTTTCTTCATCCATTCTTCCATTGAAGGGCATCTAGGTTGCTTCCAGGTTCTGGCTATTACAAATAATGCTGCTATGAACATAGTTGGACAAATGCTTTTGTCATATGATAGGGCATCTCTTGGGTATATTCCCAAGAGTGGTATTGCTGGGTCCAGGGGTAGGTTGATCCCAATTTTTTTGAGAAACCGCCACACTGATTTCCAAAGTGGTTGCACAAGTTTGCAGTCCCACCAGCAATGGATGAGGGTACCCCTTTCTCCACAACCTCTCCAGCAAAGGCTATCCTTGGTGTTTTTGATTTTAGCCATTCTGACAGGTGTAAGATGATATCTCAAAGTTGTTTTGATTTGCATTTCTCTGATCGCTAAGGAGGTTGAGCATGACCTTAAGTATCTTTTGGCCATTTTAACTTCTTCTGTTGAGAATTCTCTGTTCAGTTCAGTGCCCCATTTTTTCATTGGGTTAATTATCCTTTTAAAGTCTAGTTTCTTGAGTTCTTTATATATTTTGGAGATCAGACCTTTCTCTGTTGCGGGGTTGGTGAAGATCTTCTCCCAGTCAGTAGGCTGCCTTTTTGTCTTAATGACAGTGTCCTTTGCTTTACAGAAGCTTCTCAGTTTCAGGAGGTCCCATTTATTCAATGTTGCCCTTAATGTGTGTGCTGCTGGGGTTATACATAGGAAGCAATCTCCTGTGCCCATATGTTGTAGGGTACTTCCCATTTTCTCTTCTATCAGGTTCAGTGTGTTCAGATTGATATTGAGGTCTTTGATCCATTTGGACTTGAGTTTTGTGCATGGTGATAGATATGGGTCTATTTTCATTCTTCTACAGGTTGACATCCAATTGTGCCAGCACCATTTGTTGAAGATGCTTTCTTTCTTCCATTGTATACTTTTAGCTCCTTTATCGAAAATTAGTTGTTCATAGGTTTGTGGGTTAAAATCCGGGTCTTCTATACGATTCCATTGGTCGACTGCTCTGTTTTTATGCCAGTACCACGCTGTTTTCATTTCTGTAGCTCTGTAATAGAGTTTGAAGTCAGGGATGGTAATGCCTCCAGAAGTTCCTTTATTATATAAGATTGTTTTGGCTATCCTGGGTTTTTTGTTTCTCCATATAAAGTTGATTATTGTCCTTTCAAGATCTGTGAATAATTTTGATGGGATTTTAATGGGGATTGCATTGAATCTATAAATTGCCCTTGGTAGAATTGCCATTTTTACTATGTTGATCCTCCCAATCCAGGAGCAAGGGAGATCTTTCCATTTTCTGGTATCCTCTTCAATTTCTTTCTTCAATGCCTTAAAGTTCTTGTCAAATAGATCTTTCACTTCCTTGGTTAGAGTTACCCCAAGATAGTTTATGCTTTTTGTGGCTATCGTGAAAGGTGATGATTCTCTTATTTCCCTCTCTGCTTCCATATCCTTTGTGTATAAGAGGGAGACTGATTTTTTGGAGTTGATCTTGTATCCTGCCACATTACTAAAGGCGTTTATCAGCTGTAGGAGTTCTTTGGTGGAGTTTTTGGGGTCGCTCATGTACACTATCATATCATCTGCAAATAATGCAAGTTTAACTTCTTCCTTTCCAATTTGAATCCCCTTTATCCCCTTATGTTGTCTTATTGCTATTGCTAAAACTTCGAGAACTATATTGAAGAGGTATGGAGAGAGTGGACAGCCTTGGCGTGTTCCTGATTTTAGTGGGATGGCTTTAAGTTTCTCTCCATTTAATTTGATATTAGCTGTCGGCTTGCTGTATGTAGCTTTAATTAAATTTAGGTATGACCCTTGTATCCCTAATCTCTCCAAGACTTTTATCATAAAGGGATGTTGAATTTTGTCAAATGCTTTTTCAGCGTCTAATGAAACGATCATATGGTTTTTTTCTTTCAGTTTATTTACATTGATAGATTTGCGTATGTTAAACCAGCCCTGCATCTCTGGTATGAAGCCTACTTGATCATAATGGATAATTTTTCTGATGTGTTCTTGGATTCGGTTTGCCAGAATTTTGTTGAGGATTTTTGCATCGATGTTCATGAGTGAGATTGGCCTGTAATTTTCTTTCTTGGTTGGGTCTTTGTGTGGTTTTGGTATCAGAGTTACTGTAGCTTCATAAAAGGAATTTGGCAATGACTCTTCTGTTTCTATATTGTGAAATATCTTAAGGAGTATAGGTATTAGGTCTTCTTGGAAGTTCTGGTAGAATTCCGCATTGAAACCATCTGGTCCTGGACTTTTTTTGGAAGGGAGGTTTTTGATAACTGCTTCTAATTCTTCACGACTAACAGGTCTATTTAGGTTGTTCACCTGGTCCTGGTTTAACTTTGGTATATGGTATTTATCTTAAAAAGTGTCCATTTCTTTTACATTTTCCAGTTTTGTGGCATACAGGCTTTTGTAGTAAGATCTAATGATTCTCTGAATTTCCTCTGTGTCTGTGGTTATGTCTCCCTTTTCATTTCTGATCTTATTAATTTGCAAATTCTCTCTCTGCCGTTTGATTAGTTTGGATAGGGGTTTATCAATCTTGTTGATTTTCTCCAGGAACCAGCTTTTTGATTTATTGATTCTTTCAATTGTTTTCTGTGTCTCTATTTTGTTGATTTCAGCCCTCAGTTTGATTATTTCCAGTCTTCTACCCCTTCTAGGTGAGTCTGCTTCTTTTTTTCTAGAGCTTTCAGGTGGGCTGTTAAGTCTCCAATGTGTGCTCTCTCTGTTTTCTTTAAGTGGGCAGTTAGTGCTATGAACTTTCCTCTCAGGACTGCTTTCATAGTGTCCCATAGGTTTGAGTATGTTGTTTCTTTATTTTCATTGTCTTCAAGGAAGACTTTAATTTCTTTCTTTATTTCTTCCTTAATCCAGGTATGGTTCAGTAGTTGACTATTCAGTTTCCATGAGTTTGTAGGCTTTCTGGGGGTAGCATTGTTGCTGAATTCTAGCTTTAATCCATGGTGATCTGATAAGATACAGGTGGTTATTAATATTTTTTTGTAACTGTGAATGTTTGCTTTGTTACCGAGTATGTGGTCGATTTTTGAGAAGGTTCCATGGGCTGCAGAGAAGAAGGTATATTCTTTCCTGTTTGGGTGGAATATTCTATAGATGTCTGTTAAGTCCATTTGATTCATTACCTCCATTAATTCTCTTATTTCTCTGTTAGGTTTCTGTCTGATTGACCTGTCCATTGGTGAGAGAGGAGTATTAAAGTCTCCTACTATTAATGTGTGCGGTTTGATGGCTGCCTTGAGTTTTAACAATGTTTCTTTTACGTACGTGGGTGCTTTTATATTAGGGGCATAGATATTCAGGATTGAGATTTCATCCTGATGAATTGTTCCTGTTATGAGTAGAAAATGTCCCTCTCCATCTCTTCTGATTGATTTAAGTTTGAAGTCAACTTTGTTAGAAATTAGTATGGCCACACCTGCTTGTTTCCTAGGTCCATTTACTTGATAAGCCTTATCCCAGCCCTTTACTCTGAGTAGGTGCCTGTCTTTGTGGTTGAGGTGTGTTTCTTGTAAACAGCAGAATGTTGGATCCTGTTTTCATATCCAATCTCTTAGTCTGTGCCTTTTTATAGGTGAGTTGAGTCCATTGACATTAAGTGATATTAATGACCAGTGGTTGTTAACTCCGGTCATTTTTTTTAGTAGTAGATTTTGTGTGTTTCCCTTCTTTGAGATGTGCTGGTAAAGGGTTTCTAGATGTCTGAGTTACTGTGGTCATTGTTGGACTCCTTGATTAGTGATTTTCCTTCTATTACTTTCTGTAAGGCTGGATTTGTGGCTACGTATTGTTTAAATTTGTTTTTATCCTGGAAAATTTTGTTTTCTCCATTTATAGTGAACGAAAGCTTGGCTGGGTATAGTAGTCTGGGCTTGCATCCATGGTCTCTTAGTTTCTGCAGTACATCTATCCAGGACCTTCTGGCTTTCATGGTTTCCATAGAGAAGTCAGGTGTAAGTCTGATAGGTTTACCTTTATAAGTAACTTGGCCTTTTTCCTTTGCTGCTCTTAGTATTCTTTCTTTATTCTGTATGCTTTGTGTTTTGATTATTATATGGCGAGAGGATGTTTTTTTTTTTTGATCCAGCCTATTCGGTGTTCTGTATGCTTCTTGAACCTTCATAGGTATATCTTTCTTTAGGTTGGGAAAGTTTTCTTCTATAATTTTATTAAATATATTTTCTGGACCGTTGAGCTGCGCTTCTTCTCCTTCTTCTATTCCTATTATTCTTAGGTTTGGTCTTTTTATTGTGTCCCATATTTCCTGAATGTTTTGTGATGAGAATTTGTTGGCCTTGCTGTTTTCTTTGATCAGCGTGTTTATTTTCTCTATGGTATCTTCAGAATCTGAGATTCTTTCTTCTATCTCTTGTATTCTGTTGGTTATGCTTGTTTCTGTAGTCTCTATTCGTTTACCTAGATTTTCCCTGTCCAGCTGGCCTTCTGTTTGTGTTTTGTTCTTTGCCTCCATTTCAGTTTTTAAGTCTTGAACTGTTTCCATTATTTGTTTGATTGTTTTTTCTTGGTTTCCTAGGGTATCATTCACTGATTTACTCAATTCTTCAAACTTTCTGTTATACTTCTCATCCATTTCTATAAGGGCATTTTTTACATGCTGTTTAAGGGCGTCAATCACTTTCATAAAGTCAATTTTATCTACTTCTTCATGATTAAGGTGTTCATGTCCTCCTGTTGTGAGGTCGCTGGGTTCTGGTGGTTTCATATAGTTTTTCAGATTGTTGGGTGAATTCTTGCATTGGCGCCTGCCCATCTCTTTCTCCGAATGCTCCCCTATGGATCTCCTTTTACCGGATCAGGTCTCCTTGCCTACTGATGTACTTTCCCAGTGATGGCACCCTGCAGTGATAGCTCTCCTGGTGCTCCAGTGATGTCTCTCCTGGTACCAATATCAGATCTCCGTGCCCAAAGACGGCTCTCCTGGTACCCAGATTAGCTCTCCCACTGATGGCTCTCCTGGTGCCAAGATCAGATCTCCGTGCAGGTTGGGTAGTTCGTAAACAAAGGCCTTACCTTGCTTGGTGCAGGCAGGCCAGTGAACCAAAGGAAGTCTCGCCTGCCTACTTGCCCTGAGGATTTGCCCCCAGCGCCAGACAGACTGAGCTGGATGGTGTTATGTGCCCAAAGAGGAAAGGGGGCAGAAGGAAGAAGGGTTCTGGATGCAAGCTGGGTGGGACAAGAAGAGAGAGGCAGTATGCAGGGTGTAGAGCCCCTGCAGGGAGCCCAGGGAGTATAGGGTGGGGGATGAGGGACTTCAGAGTTCCCTGTCCAGGGCTGCTTCCGCAGCCGGTCACAAACTCACCACACTGCTGTCTCTCCTGGTACCGAGATCAGGTCTCCGTGCAGGTTGGGTATTTCGTAAACAAAGCTCCTACCTTACTTGCTGCAGGCAGGCCAGTGAAACAAAGGAGGTCTCCCCTGCCTACTTGCCTTGTGGATTTGTCCCCAGCGCCAGACAGACTGAGCTGGGTGGTGTTATGTGCCCAAAGAGGAAAGGGGGCAGAAGGGAGAAGGGTTCTGGATGCAAGCAGGGTGGGACAAGAGGAGAGAGGCTGTATGCGGGGTGTAGAGCCCCTGCAAGGAGCCCATGGAGTATAGGGTGGGGGATGAGGGACTTCAGAGTTCCCTGTCCAGGGCTGCTTCCGCAGCCGGTCACAAACTCACCACACTGCTGTCTCTCCTGGTGCCGAGATCAGGTCTCCGTGCAGGTTGGGTAGTTCGTAAACAAAGCGCCTACCTTACTTGCTGCAGGCAGGCCAGTGAAACAAAGGAGCTAGTCTGACACTATTAAGTGAACTGTTCAGAGTCCTGTCTGAAGTCAGAGAGTCTCAAAATATTTGAGGGCTACAGAATTAGCTGTGGGTGAAGGAACCAACAACCATCCCTGCAAATGATCTACTACAGACACCCAATCATCTATCGTAACTGTAGCACTATTTACAATAGTCAAGTTATGCATTCAGACTAGTCGATCCAGTGTCCATCAACAAATGAATGGCTAAAGCCATTATAACACACACACACACACACACACACACACACACACACACAATGGACTTTTGAATAGCCATAAAAAAGAATGAAACTCTGTCAGAAAAATTGGATGGAACTGAGATTGTCATGGTAACCATGAAATAAGGCAGACACAGAAATATCATGTGTTTTTCCCTATGTGAAATGTGAATAAAAGAAAAGACATGCAATGAAAAGAAGCAATTAGGGAAAAAGACAAGGGATCAATGAATGGAGGGGTATAACATGGAGGAATGAGGCATAAATATCAGAGTATTAAAATAGAAATGATGTGTATCCAGATGGGAGGATGGGAGAGGAAGTGGGGAGAAACTGGGAGGAGTAGAGGGAGGGGAAATTGGAATCAGGCTATATATGTGAGAAAAAAAATCAATTTGCAATTAAAGGAAAAAAGTCTCACAGTGAACCCCATTGTTTTTCTTGACTAATACACGTGAAGCACTGGAAATAAAAATAGAGACATAGCTGTAGCCATTTTATGATTTTCTCTTTTTCCCTCTCGTAGGCATAGATACATTCATGGAAAACAAGTAAGGATACCATGAGGTTGCAGCCATGATGAGGAAGAAGAGGTCGTCTAGGAAAAGAGCACTGGTTCCCAACTGTAATGATACTTCTTCTTCTTCTTCTTTTTTTTTAAATAAGTAAAGCTTGCCTGAAGACCAAAATGAAAAACAGCCACACTAGTCAGCCATACAGGACAGGCAGCGGTGGTACACACCTTTAATCCCAGCAGCCACACTAATTATCTATAGAGGCTGGACAGTGGTAGTACAAGCCTTTAAGCCCGGCACTAGAGAGGAATATAAGGTGGGATGAGACAGGGACTCACTCTCTTCAGTCTGAAGATTTCATAGAGGTAAGAGCTCTCTAGTGGCTTGGCTGCTTTGCTTTTCTGATCTTCAGGTTGAACCCCAATATCTATCTCTGGGATTTCATTATTTGTGCTACATTTGGTGCTCAATGTTTGGGGTATGAAGTCACAAAAAATCCATTTGCCTGTGGCTTTTTAGTCACCTGCACAAGCCAGAGCTGTACATGGGGCACCTACCTGAGCTGCCCATGAGGATCCAGCCCCACCTGGCTAGGCTTTCTTTTCTTTTTCCCCATTCTGAGCATGTTTGGAATTTTCCTGTTGTAGCCTCTCTGAAACAGCTGCCACCCAAACTCCAGAAGCACATGGGGTTCAAATGCCACAGGATTCACCTGCCCTATAATATCTCTGTGATGTGTTTTATTAGGCTTTTCTAAAAACTGTACCTTAGCACTCAGGTTAACCAACTTTTTAGTGATAAGACAAAAAAGATAA
Organism: Chionomys nivalis; assembly: GCF_950005125.1. NCBI lineage: Eukaryota > Metazoa > Chordata > Mammalia > Rodentia > Cricetidae > Chionomys > Chionomys nivalis. Next base: position 44,172,601 of record NC_080112.1, on the reverse strand, counting down.
AGCTGATAATGTTTACAATTGATGTTAAATAGATCCCATCTAAGTTAGATATCCTCTCATTTAATCATTCCATTTTCAAACTGGCTGGTTCTGCCACATGTGCTTTTCCCCAACAATCCCTGGTGTGTTTTTCAGACCTTTCCCTCTCTCCCTTTCTCCCTCCCTCCTTCCCCACCTCCCTCTTTCCCTCCCTTCTTCCCTCCCTTCCCTATCCTCTCTCTCTCTCTCTCTCTCTCTCTCTCTCTCTCTCTCTCTCTCTCTCCACCGTGGATTGCAGATTCTCCCTGAACCCCTTCTTGGGCTGCTGCCAAACTTGGTAGCTACTTTGAAATCCAGTCAGGCTTTTAGTATTCTATGCAGCAGCAATTACACTCACATCTTCATCAACATTGTTGGTAGATTTGATAAGACAATTGGAAATTCTTAAAGGGAGGAATTAGTTAAAAGAGAGGTTCTTTCCCACATTAAAAGAGTAGGAAAAACTATTACAATGGAAGGATTTGGATCTCAGTATGATAATATACTAGACAGTTTGAAAATGGAAGGATTAAATGAGAGGATATCTAACTTAGATGGGATCTATTTAACATCAATTGTAAACATTATCAGCTTTACCATTTTTGTCTTATCACTAAAAAAGTTGGTTAACCTGAGTGCTAAGGTACAGACTTTAGAAAAGCCTAATAAAACACATCACAGAGATATTCAAATTTAGATAGAGAAATTTAATGGGGAACCAATTTCAGTGTTGCATTAATAAGACTAGAGAGGAACAGCCTAATATTTTTAAGCAACCAACCTTATTATATCCAGTAACCTTTCAGGAAATGCCAAATGGCAGAGCCTCTATTACAGCTAACTGGACCCCTGTGCCAATGTTGGATTTAAGGAGATTCAAGGAAGCAATAGTCTCACATGGCATTAATTCAATTTTTGTGAAGCAAATGTTAAACTCCTGGTCATTTTGTTATAGAATTGGTAAAAGAGCCTGGTCCACAATTATAATAGAGTACCTAGTTCAGAGAAGAGGCTAAGATTACTGAACAATGGAGTAAAGCTAGAGGTAGGAAAATCTCCTAAGATCAAATTCATGGAGAAGGAGATTATGCTACTATAGTAAGGCAAACTGTATATGAGGACCACACACTGTATTTATGCCATGGAGAAGCTTGGAACAGAATTGGAGAAATAGGAAAGGAAATCAAGTCATTTACTAAAGTTATACAGGCCCCAAAGAAAGACTTCATGGACTTCTTACAAAGATTGAAATCAGCAGTAAATAGAATGATGCAAAATTCAGAAGCTAGACTAATAATAATTGGATCTCTGACTTTTGAAAACGTCAAGTCATTCTCTATGCAAAAGGATAATTAGGCCATTAAAGGCAAGGTCAACACCTTTGGAGGAATTAATTCAAGATATAATTAATATTGAATCTCATGACCATGATGATGCATGGATAGGAAAGGTGATTTCCAGAGGTTTGAGGAAAAATCAAAATGTCACATGTTATAATTGTGGCAAACAAGGTCACCTTAAAAGGGATTGTAGACAGAGCATTCCTAGAAAAAATGTTTTGTTTTCTAAGAATAATCCATTCAGAACACCCCTCCCTTCTGGATTATGCAGAGGTGTGGCAAAGGCAGGCATTGGACTAATGAATGTTAATGAGGAATATTCATATGTCAATGAGGAATAGTCAAGGTAATCCTTTGCCATTGGAAAACTCTGCGAGGGATCTCTCGCTTGCTCCTATGCCAAATCTGGATCAGTCATTCCCTGCCATTGTAGAGGAAACTCTTTCCCAGAGCAATTAAAGAGCCTAATGCCTGCTGTAAGAAACCATACTGCTCTGGATAATAGAAGAACTATAGAAGAAAGAACAAGAAATTCAGGAGAAACCATTAAGTGGATATTTTGGCAAACTTCTATAAATGAATGAAGACCAAAATTATAAATGTGAATAAATGATGTTGTCATGATGAGTTTGGTAGACACAGGTGCAGATGTAACAATAATTTCATCAGAATATTGGCATCCAAATTGGCCTCTTCAGGATGTAAATGTTCATTTTTTTAGGGATTGCCATTTTATCTCAGGTAGAGCAGAGTGCAAGATGGGTCAAACATATAGGGCTAGAAGGACAGAGATGAATATTAAAACTATATGTAGTTAATATAGTAATGAGTTTGTTGGGATGTGATTTGTTACAGCAATAGAATACTCAGATTAACATTCTCCCAATCTTAGAATCAAACAATAAATTAACAAATGCTTATATTCGTTATTATAAAAAATAGTCACCAACCATTCAGGTTGTACAAGAACAGGGCACAACAGCTGCTGATATTTCAAAGGCACCAACAGCCCTACCTTTATTTATTTATTTTTTTAAATTTATTTCTGCGGGGCTAGGTGGAGGCCAGGGGGGCGGTGGCAGGAGGACTGTATACCTAGCCGGTCTCCCGGGAGCTGGCATAAATAGCTTCTTCACCTCACCTCCAAGATGGCAATCCAGTTCCGTTCACTCTTCCCCTTGGCGTTGCCTGGAATGCTAGCACTCCTTGGCTGCTGGTGGTTTTTCTCTAGTAAAAAAGATTGACTCAGCCACAGTGGTGAGCAGATAGAGACACTGAAGGCTGGCCCTGCCATCAAGGACTGACTCTCCTGATGGAGGAAGGTCATTGGTTAAAAATAAAGAAACTGCTTGGCCCTCATAGGTTAGAACATAGGTGGCTAGAGTAAACAGAACAGAATGCTGGGAGGAAGAGGAAGTGAGCTCAGACGCCATGCTCCCCTCTCCCGGGCAGATGCGATGCTGCTCCTCTCCAAAGCAGACACGATGAAGCAAGCCGCCAGGTCAGACATGCTGAATCTTTCCCGGTAAGACTGGTGCTACACAGATTATTAGAGATGGGTTGATTGGGATATGAGAATTATCCAGTAAGGGCTAGAGCTAATGGGCCAAGCAGTGTTTAAAAGAATAAAGTTTGTGTGTCATTATTTTGGGGCATAAGCTAGCCAGGCAGCCATGAGCCGGGCTGTGGGAAGAGGCCGACAACTCCACACTACACTCTCCAGTGAAGAGGCCTGTACTAAAGTCCTGTCTGTGCCCCCAGTGTTATACAGCCTCCAGAACCGGAACAGCTCTCTGTGGGCAAGTCTTCTATAGAACCCCCAGCCTTGCCAAGGACATGTCAGGTTCGCTAAAGATCAGAGTCCTCAAGCTGCCTCCTCAGCAATGTAGACACCAGGTCGCAGCCATGTAGAGATGACAACTAAAAGGTGGAATTCTCCCTGATGGGGGACAAAGCCAAATCTGTTCCTCTTGGATGTCCCCTTCTCCCAAAGGAAGTGCCCTTCCCCTTGGAAACAGTGGAAGGGTATAAACAAGATTCTGCCTTGGGCAAAACACCTGGAAGGGGCTGGCTGGGCCAGTGTGCAGCCTCTGGAGAGAAAGCAAGAGAGAAAGGTGGGGCTGAGGGGACTGGAGACGCTGTGTTGGGGGAAAGTGTAACAGAGGAAGTTCTGATGTCCCAGGAGTGCATCTCAGAAGCAAAGAAAAGTGAGGTTCCAAGCCTGGCCCCGTGGGGAGGTGGAGGAGAAAAGGTGAGCAATGGCGCCCTGATGAATATCTTGCATATTACCATAGAACTTTCATCTGGCGATGGATGGAGATAGAGACAGAGACCCACATTGGAGCACTGGACTGAGCTCCCAAGGTCCAGATGAAGAGCAGAAGGAGGGAGAACATGAGCAAGGAAGTCAGAACCGCGAGGGGTGCATCCATACATGGAGACAGTGGGACTGATCTAATGGGAGCTCACCAAAGCCAGCTGGACTGGGACTGAACAAGCATGTGATCAAATCGGACTCTCTGAATGTGGATGACAATGAGGGCTGACTGAGAAGCCAAGGACAATGGCACTGGATTTTGATTCTACTGCATGTACTGGCTTTTTGGGAGCCTAGTCTGTTTGGATACTCACCTTCCTAGACCTGGATGGAGGGGGGAGGACCTTGGACTTCCCACAGGGCAGGGCACCCTGACTTCTCTTAGGACCAGAGAGGGAGGGAGATGGGGAATGAAGAAGTGGGAGGGAAATGGGAGGATGAAAGCAGGTGGAAATTTTTAATGAATAAATAAATAAGAAAACAATTGTTTTTCTCATTTTACATGCCAATCTCACTCCCTCCCCTCCTCCCATTCCTTCCACTTATCCCCCACCCCATCTCCTATCCATTCCTCAGAGATGGTAAGGCACATTGCTTTGAGAAAGGTTCAAGACCCTTCCTACTATATCTACAGCCCTATCTTTAAGACGGGTGACGGACAAACTTGTATGAGTTAAGCAATGGCCTTTACCAATAGAAAAGCTGCTGGTATAGGAGCAACTCAGCATATTGAAAGAATCAACCAGTCCTTGGAATTCTCCTGTATTTATTGTATTCAATGGCCTTTGCTAATAGAAAAACTGCTGGTATAGGAGCAGTTCAGCATATTGAAGAATCAACCAGTCCTTGGAATTCTCCTGTATTTATTGTTAAAAAGAAATGTAGGAAATGGAGAATGGTAACAGATCTCTGATCTGTTAATAGTGTGATTCAGTCATTGGGTTCTCTATAGTCTGGCAGTCCTTTGTCTTCTCTATTGCCTAAAAGATAACCTCTTTAGTTATTGATTTAAAAGATTGTTTCTTCACTATATCTATATAAGAAAAAGAGAACTATTTGCCTTCACAGTGCCTACTTATAATAATTCTCAGTCTGATAAAAGATATCAATGGAAGATTTGCCCATAGGGAATATTGAATAAACCCACCTTGTGCTTCTTATTCTCAGTATATAGGAAGGCAACTGATTTTTTGGAGTTGATCTTGTATCCTGCCACATTCCCAAAGGTGTTTATCAGCTGTAGGAGTTCTTTGGTAGAGTTTTTTGGGTCGCTTATGTATACTATCATATCATCTGCAAATAACGAAAGCTTAACTTCTTCCTTTCCAATACGAATCCCCTTGATCCCCTTATGTTGTCTTATCGCTATTGCTAGAACTTCAACCACTATATTGAAGAGGTATGGAGAGAGTGGACATCCTTGTCGTGTTCCTGATTTTAGTGGGATGGCTTTGAGTTTTTCTCCGTTTAATTTAATGTTGGCTGTCGGCTTGCTGTAAATAGCTTTTATTATATTTAGGTATGATCCTTTTATCCCTAATCTCCCCAAGACCTTCATCATAAAGGGGTGTTGAATTTTGTCGAATGCTTTTACAGCATCTAATGAAATGATCATCTGGTTTTTTTCTTTCAGTTTATTTATATGGTGGATTACATTGATAGATATTCGTATGTTGAACCAGCCCTGCATCTCTGGAATGAAGCCTACTTGATCATAATGGATAATTTTTCTGATGTGTTTTTGGATTCGGTTTGCCAGTATTTTATTGAGGATTTTTGCATCAATGTTCATGAGTGAGATAGGCCTGTAATTCTCTTTCTTGGTTGGGTCTTTGTGTGGTTTTGGTATCAGGGTAACTGTAGCTTCATAAAAGGAATTTGGCAATGACTCTTCTGTTTCTATATTGTGAAATACATTAAGAAGTATAGGTATTAGGTCTTCTTGGAAGGTCTGGTAGAATTCTGCATTGAAACCATCTGGTCCTGGGCTTTTTTTGGAAGGGAGATTTTTGATAACCGTTTCTAATTCTTCGCGACTAACTGGTCTATTTAGATCATTCACCTGTTCTTGGTTTAGCTTTGGTATATGGTACTTATCTAAAGAAATGTCCATTTCTTTTGCATTTTCCAGTTTTGTGGCATACCGGCTTTTGTAGTAAGCTCAAATGATTCTCTGAATTTCCTCTGTGTCTGTGGTTATGTCCCCCTTTTCATTTCTGATCTTATGTATTTGCGTGTTCTCTCTCTGTCGTTTAATTAGTTTGGATAGGGGTTTGTCGATTTTGTTGATTTTCTCTAAGAACCAACTTTTTGTTTCATTGATTCTTTGGACTGTTTTCTGTGTTTCTATTTTGTTGATTTCTGCCCTCAGTTTGATTATTTCCAGTCTTCTACTCCTCCTGGGTGCTTCTGCTTCTTTTTTTTCTAGAGTTTTCAGGTGTGCTGTTAAGTCCCCAATGTATGCTTTCTCCGTTTTCTTTAAGTGGGCATTTAGTGCTATGAACTTTCCTCTGAGCACTGCTTTCATCGTGTCCCATAGGTTTGAGTATGTTGTCTCTTTATTTTCATTAAATTCAAGGAAGACTTTAATTTCTTTCTTAATTTCTTCCTTGACCCAGGTGTGGTTCAGTAGTTGACTGTTCAGTTTCCATGAGTTTGTCGGCTTTTTGGGGTAGCATTGTTGTTGCTTTCTAACTTTAATCTGTGGTGATCTGATAAGACACAGGAGGACACTGATATTTTCTTGTATCTGTGGAGGTTTCCTTTGTTACAGAGTATGTGGTCAATTTTCGAGAACGTTCCATGAGCTGCAGAGAAGAAGGTATATTCTTTCCTATTTGGGTGGAGTGTTCTATAGATGTCGGTTAAGTCCATTTGCTTCATTACCTCCAACAATTCTCTTAAGTCTCTATTAGGTTTCTGTCTGATTGACCTGTCCATTGGTGAGAGAGGTGTGTTGAAGTCTCCTACTACTAGTGTGTGTGGTTTGATGTCTACCTTGAGTTTTAGTAATATTTCTTTTACATAAGTGGGTGCTTTTATATTAGGGGCGTAGATATTCGTGATTGAGACTTCATCCTGCTGAATTGTTCCTGTTATGAGTATAAAGTGTCCCTCTCGATCTCTTCTGATTGATTTTAGTTTGAAGTCAGTTTTGTTAGAAATTAGTATGGCCACACCTGCTTTTTTCTTAGGACCATTTGCTTGAAAAACCTTATCCCATCCCTTTACTCTGAGTAGATGCCTGTCTTTGTGGTTGAGATGTGTTTCTTGCAAACAGCAGAATGTTGGATCCTGTTTTCATATCCAATCTTTTAGTCTGTGTCTTTTTATAGGTGAATTGAGACCATTAATATTAAGTGATATTAATGACCAGTGGTTGTCTACTCCGGTTATTCTTATTGTTTTTGGTAGTAGAGTTTGTGTGTCTCCCTTCTTTGAGTCATGCTGGTGAAGGGTCGCTAGATGCCTGGGTTATTGTAGGCAGTGTTGGCTATGTTGGATTCCTTGTGTTGTGATTTTCCTTCTATTACTTTCTGTAGGGCTGGATTTGTTGCTACATATTGTTTAAATTTGTTCTTATCCTGGAATGCCTTGTTTTCTCCATTGATAGTGAACGGTAGCTTCGCTGGGTATAGTAGTTTGGGTTTGCATCCATGGTTTCTTAATTTCTGAAGTACCTCTATCCAGGACCTTCTGGCTTTCATGGTTTCCATAGAGAAGTCAGGTGTAAGTCTGATCGGTTTACCTTTATAAGTTGCTTGCCCTTTTTCCTTTGCAGCTCTTAATATTCTTTCTTTAATCTGTATATTTTGTGTTTTGATTATAATATGGTGAGGGTATGTTTTTCTTTGATCCAGTCTGTTTGGTGTTCTGTATGCTTCTTGAATATTCAAAGGAATATCTTTCTTTATGTTGGGAAAGTTTTCTTCTATAATTTTGTTAAAAATATTTTCTGGGCCTTTGAGTTGTGACTTTTCTTCTTCTTGTATCCCTATTATTCTTAGGTTTGTTCTTTTTATTGTGTCCCATATTTCCTGAATGTTTTGCGACGAAACTTTGTTGGTTTTGCTGTTTTTTTTTTTGATCAGTGCGTTTATTTTCTCTATGTTGTCTTCAGAATCTGAGATTCTTTCTTCTATCTCTTGTAGTCTGTTGATTATGCTTGTTTCTGTAGCCTCTGCTCGTTGACCTAGATTTTCCATATTCAACTGGTCCTCATTTTGTGTTTTCTTCCTTGCTTCCATTTCCGTTTTCAATTCTTGAACTGTTTCCATTACCTGTTTGATCGTTTTTTCTTGGTTTCCCAGGGCATCATTTACATATTTACTCATTTCATCAAACTTTTTGTTATACTTCTCATCCATTTCTATAAGGGCATTTTTTACATGTTGTTTAAGGGACTCTATTGCTTTCATAAAGTCAATTTTTTCCACTTCTTCTGTGTTAGGGTGTTCAAGTCCTTCTGTTGTAAGATCATTGGGTTCTGGTGTTTTCATGTTGTTTTTCATATTGTTGGGTGAATTCTTGCCTTGGCGCCTTTCCATCTCCTCCTATCAATGCTATCTAATGGGCCTTTTAAGTCAGGAACAGGTTTCCCTGCTGGCCAAGGGCCCCGCTTACAAAGTGCCCTCGCTCCGATTCCTGGCTCCCGCCGTGGGCCAAGATCTCCCTCACCACTCAGAAGGGTCTTCAGGACCAGGACCAGGCTCCCCGTTCACCAGGGACCTCATTCACAAAAGGCCTACCCCTCTGTATGCCAGCCACCAAAACAGAGAAACTCCCGCTGTCCTCTGCCCCGAGCTCCCGACCCAGTGTCCAAACAGGCTATACTGGGTGATCCAGCAGCCCCGCAGAAGGGAGGGGGAGTGGAAGAGGGCCCTGGGCACAAGCTGGGATGTGCCATAAATAGAGAGGTCGCAGCAGAGGAGGAGCAGCCCCAGCAGAGGGTATCAGCCTTTGCAGGCTTACCAGGGGGTGAAGGAGGTCTGAGAATGCTCCTGCTCTGTTTCCTGTGTCCCAGCACGGGCCCAGAACACTCTCCCCACTCAGGAGGGTCTTCAGGGACAGGACGTGGCTCCCTGCTCGCCCGTGGACCTCGCCAATAAAAGGCCTCCCTCTCTACAGGCCAGGCCCCCAAAAACCTACTTGATTTAACTGTGCGGGCCGGGGGTCCGCCGCTTCCGTCCGCTGCGGGCCGGGGTTCCACCGCTCCCATCCGCCGCAGGCCGGGATTCCACCCAATATCCTTCTTTTTGAAACAATGTCTCTTATTTGCCTAGAACTTACCAGTCAGGGTAAACTTTCTACTGTCTGGCCAGGGAGCACTAGGGTTTCTTCAGGCTCCACCCTTCCCTTGCTGGAATCAGAACTGTGTGTTATCACACCCAACATTTTTACATGAGTTCTGGGGTTTAAACTCAAGTCCTTATCATTTATTTGCTTACTGAGCTATCTCAATCTAATATTTTTTGATAGACTACTGTTTTAATATAGACTCTTGATTTTGTTTTTATTTATTATGATTCTGGGGATCAAACCTAAAATCCCATGCATTCATGGCCTCTTTAAAGTATCTCAGTTAGCCTTAAACTCATCCTGTTGGCCAGGCTGGCCTTGAATTTGCACTTTTTTATCATCCTCCTGAGTATCTGGGATTACAGGCCTGCGTCACTAGACTTGGCTTTAATGTGGATTCTTGAGCATGTAGATTTAAATTTGATACTTTAGGTAAAAGACCAGTGTAGTAGCAGTGAAAACAGGATTTGCTTAATAGAAATGCTGCCTGAACCTATGTTAATGATCAGCAATTCCTAGATACTTTTTTTGTGGGTGCTCAGGATTTGAAATAATGTTCTCATGCTTGTACAGCAAGAGCTTTTTACCCATGGAAGCATCCCTCCAGCCCTATTATGTCCTTTGAAAGAAATGAATATTTCTGAATGTGGTCTATAGACCTACTCTATACAGGTGCCTCTGCTGACAACTTAGAGATCTGGAGGTCTCAGTGGCACCACCATTCTGGCTTTTCCTTTCTCTGTAAGTATCCAATGCTGAGGATGGAACTCAGGGCATTGCACATTCTAGGCAAGCACTCTGAGCCACACCTCCAGCTCCGTTCCTCCTTTTGAATGGTCTAAGTTTTCTTTAACACCAAACTTTGTTGGTCTCCTTTGTGGTGTGTTCTCTATTTTTTGTAGTGTGATAATTGGGATTATATATTTAATTGCTTCATTCAAAAATGTTTAGGAGTTCAGATGTTAAGTTTTACCTTTCAACTCAACTTAGTGCTCCAAACTTTTGAAGCTTAGAAGGCAAAACAAAACAAAACAAAAATCACATTCTTGGGATAATGAGTAGCAAATTGTTTAACAGTGGTTTTGTTTGTTTTTTTTTGCTATTGGCTAGTAAGTGAAGACACTGATCTATGGTGTAATGGCTATTCTCAGTGTCAACTTGACTACACCTGGGACTAATTAAACACAAGTGACTGGGTACACCTGTGAGGGATTTTTCTTTTACTTTTTTATTAAATTTATTCATTTATTTTATATCGTGACTGGTTTCCTCTCTGTTTTCTCCTCTTATTCTTTCTTCTCCATTACCCCCTGCTTCTGTTCAGAAAGTGGCAGGCTTCACAGGGTTATCAACAAAGCATGACATATCAAATTGAGGTAGAAATAAGTTCCTCCCCTTGTATTAAGACTAAGCAAGGTAACCCAATATGAGGAATAGGTTCCTCAAAGACAGCCAAAGCATTTAGGTCCTGCTCCCACTGTTAGGAGTCCCACAAATAGACCAAGCTACACAACTGTCACACATATGTAGGGGGCCTAGGTTGGTTACATGCAGGCTCCCTAGCTATGAGTTCATTGTCTATGAGCTTCTATGAGCCCAGGTTAGACTTTTTTTTTCCTTTGGGTTCCCTTGTGATGATCTTGACCCTCCAGTCTGTACAATCCTCCCTCCCATTTTTCAACGAAATTCCTGGAGCTCGGTCTAGTTCTTGTCTGTGGGCCTCTGCATCTGTTTCCATCAATTACTGGATGAATGCTCTCTGATTATAATTGGGGTTGCCACCAATATGATCGCAAGAGATAGCCAGTTCAGGTTATAAATCCACTGTTGCTAACTAAGAGTCTTAGTTGGTGTCATCCTTGTACATTTGTGGGAGTTGGGGGATTTTTCTTAAATCTTTTGAAGGGGGGAAGATCACTTTTAATCCAGATCTTTTGAGATGGGAAGATCTACATGTAATATCAGTCATACCTTCTGCTGGCAGCCGATATAAAGGACATGGAAGGAGGAAACTTGCTCTCTCTTTATCTGCTTGCTTGTCATTCTCTCTGACAAGTTCACTCCTTCGCTGGCATTAGAGACGACTTCTTTAGGATTCTGGAATATACTGAAGACCAGCTGAGACATCCAGCTTCATGGATTGAAAACTACTGAATTCTAGGGTTTTCTATTGGTAGAAATTCATTTTCGGACTAGCTGGTCCACAGCCTATAATTCACTCTAATAAATAATCTATCTCTCTCCCTCTCTCCCTCCCTCTCTCCCTCCCTCTCTCCCTCCCTCTCTCCCTCCCTCCCTTCTTCTCTCCCTCTCTCTGTTTCTCTCTCTCTCCCTCTCCCTCTTTCTATATTCATTCTATCAGTTCTGTTCCTCTAGAGAAGTTTAATGCAAATGGGTTAGCAGTATGCCATTAGGAGTCATGTTATTGCTATGTTTCTTTGGCAGAATAACGGTGATAGGTTTCTCCTAGGCTTGTGACCTATCTAGTCTCAGGTTCTTGACCACTTTAACAGTGTCAGGTATGTGTTCAGTCTTGTGGAGTGGGTCATAAATCCAATCAGAAAGTTGTTGGTTACTCCTATAGCATTTGTGCAGCAGTATTTTCACACCTGTCTTCTTATACTGAAGAGCCTAGATGATCATGTAATTGAGAAGACTGGAAACATTAGGGGATAAGACATCCTAAAAATATCTTCCCAATTATTTTTACAATGATTCAGTAGCTATCCCCATTACAGATTATAGGAGACATCTGAAAATGGCAACAAGTGACAAGGTTGCCACAAAAATGACATAAACAGGTTCAGCTTTATTCATTCTCTTCGAATATTTTATTCAGTCTGTTAAAATTGTAGGAAGAGAAGGAGTAGACTACCTGTTGGTAAACATTGCTGTTTGATTAAAAACAACGGTCCTCTGTGTTAGCCAGCTTCTTTCTGTTGCCATGACAATATAGCTGAGAATATCAACTTTTCTCAGCTATATTGTCAAATATAAAAATATTGTCAAATATAAAATAACAAAATTTTTATTTTATCTCATTGTTTCAGTCCATGGTCACTTGACTCCACTTTTTTCTGCTCCATGAGTGAGCAGAACACTATGGTAGAAACATGTTGTAAAGCAAAGCTGCTCATTTCCTGGTGACCAAAAGGCAGAAAGAAGGAATAAGGACCTAGGGACAAGATAAAGTGCAAAGAACACACTCCAAAGACCTATTCCATTTAACAAGGCTCTGTCACCTACATTTCATTTTTTAAAAGTTATTGAGAGATTTATTTATTTACTTTTGTTTTTACTTGTACTTTTTTCTTTTTTATTCTTTTCTCATACATTACATCCTGACAGCTGTTTTCCTTCCCTCCACTCATCCCAGTCCCTCCCTGTACCTCTCCTCTCTCACAGATCTACTCTTCTTCCTTTTCCTTTAAAATAAAAAAAGCTAACCTCCCAGGAATATCCACCCAGAGTGACATAACAAGTTGCAATAAGATTAGAATACAAACCCTCATATCAAGGACAGTTAAGGCGACCTAGTAGGAGGTAAAGGGTCCCAAGTCAGGTAGAAGTGTCAGAGATGCAACCTGCTCTCACTGTTGAGAGTCCCATAAAAACACCAAGCTACACAACCATAATGTATATGTAGAAGACCTAGTGCAGACACATACAGGGTTCGTGTTTGTTGCTTGAGTCTTTGTAAGCCCCTATGAGCCCAGGTTTGTTGATTCGGTGAGCTGTATTTGCCAGTCTGGTCTACAAGAGCTAGTTCCAGACAGGCTCCAAAACTACAGCAAAACCCTGTCTCAAAAAACAAAAACAACAACAACAAAAAAGAGCTGTGGTATCTGGATCTTACAATCCTTCCTTCCCATTTTCTACAGGGTTCCCCTGCCTCTGCCTCTGCATAGTGTTTGGCTGTGGATCTCTGTATCTGCTCCCATCAGTTTCTGGATGACATTCCTTTGGTGACAATGAGCTAGGCACCAATCTATGAGTAATATCATTAAGAATCATCTCATTGACTCTTTCTTTTTCTAGTTATGTTTGGTTCTATCATGGGTCTCTGAGCTTTCTGTCTCTGGTTCCTGGCCATCCAGGCAGTGTCAGACATTGGCTCCTTCTTGTGTTACGGGCCTCAAGTTGGACCAGTCATTGGTTGGCCACTCCCAGAAATTCTGTGTCATTGCACCAGCACATCTTGCAGGCAGGTCGAATTGTGGGTCATAGATTTTGTGCCTCAGTTGACATCCTGGCCACAAGTCCCATGTTGCCAGTTCAGGCTTTGTGTCCTCAGTTGCTAGGAGACTTCATTGGTGTCACTCTCATAGATCACAGGGAATTTCTACTGCACTAGATTTTACATTGCACCCCTAAACGTCCCCAGATTTCAGTCATTTCTCCCAGTACTCTCTCCCTCCATCCCCAATCCCTCCTGTTCCCATCCCCACCTGCTCCCAGTCCAAATGCAATATCTCTTCTATTTCCCCTTTCTAGCATCCACCCTTGAGTCTCCTTGTTACTTAGCCTTTCTGGGTCTGCAGGTTGTGGTATGATTGTCCTTTACTGTACAACTAATATCTAGTTATGAGTGAGTACATACCATGTTTGTGTTTCTGGGTCTGGGTTACCTCACTGGGGATGATTTTTTTTTTACTTTCAACCATTTGCCTTCAAATTTCATGATGTCATTGTTTTTTACATTTGAGTAATACTCCATTGTGTAAATGAACCATGTTTTCTTTATCCATTCTTGGGTTGAGGAACATCTAGGTTGTTTTCAGTTTCTGGCAATTATGAATAAAGCTGAAATGAACATGGTTGAGCAAGCATCCTTGTGGAGCGACCTTTAGGTATATATGCAAGAGTGGTATATCTGGGTCTTGAGGTAGATTGATTCACAACTTCCTGAGTATTTGCCATATTGATTTTCGTAGTGTCTGTACAAGTTTGCACTCTGACGAACAATGGAGGAGTGTTCCCCTTGCTTTATATCCTCACCAGTATGAGCTGTTACTTGCATTTTGATCTTAGCCATTCTGACAGATAAAGTCTCAGAGTCATTTTGAATTACATTACCCTGGTGGCTAAGGATGTTGGACAATTCTTTAAGTGATTCTTGGCTATTAAAGATTCCTATATTGACAACTCTCTGTTTAGATCTGTACCTGATTTATAATAGGATTATTTGGCTTATTAATGTCTAGTTTCGTGAGTTCTTTATGTATTTTGGAAAATAAATCTTTTCCTATTCGGTAGGTTGTTGTTTTGTCCTATTGGTGACTTTCTTTGCCTTATGGAAGCTTTATGGTTTCAGGAGGTCACATTTATTAATTGTATATCTTGGTGTCTGCTACTGGTGTTATATTCAGAAAGTTGTTTCCTGTGCCAATATGTTCAAGGCTATTCCCTACTTTCTGTTCTTTCATGTTTAGTATATCTCTTTGAGTTCTTTGATCCACTTGGACTTGATAGATAAGGATCAATTTCCATTCTTCTATATGCTGACATTTAGTTAGACCAACACCATTTGTTGAAGATTCTTTCTTTTTTCCATTGTGCACTTCAGGTTTTCATAGATATATGGATTTACCTCTGGGTCTTGGATTCGATTCCGTTTATTCATCTGTCTTTTTTTTATGCCAATACCATGCATTTTATTACGATAACTTTGTAGTACAACTTGAAATCAGGGATGATGACTCCTCCAGAAGTTCTTTTATTGTACAGGACTGTTCCAGCTATCCAGGTTTTCATTTTGTTTTTCCTATGAAATTGAGTATTTTCCTTTCATGGTCTGTAAACAATTGTGTTGGAATTCGAATAGGGATTGCATTGAATCTCTAGGTCGCTTTTGGTAAGATGATCAATTTTACTATGTTACTTCTACCAGTCCATGGAGCTCTTTTATCTTCTGGTATCTTCTTCAATTTCTTTCTTTAAAGACTTGAAGTTTTTGTCATATAAGTATTTCACTTGCTTGATTAGTGTTACCTCAGGGTATTTTTTATTGTTTGTGGTTATTGTGAGGGGTATTGAATCCCTGATTTCAGTCCATTTATCATTTATGTATAAGAGAGGTACTGATTTTTTTTTTTGAGTTAAAGATTCTGAGTTAATCTTTTTTTTTTCAGTTATCCAGTCATTTCACTAAAAGTGTTTATCAGCTGTAGGAGTTTCCTGGTAGAAGTTTGGGGATTGCTTATGTATACTATCAAATCATCTGCAAATAATGATACTTTGACTTCTTTCTTTACAATTTGTATCCCCTTGATATCTTTCAGTTGTCTTATTACTTCAGCTAGAATTTCAATTACCTTGACTAGATATGCAGAGAGTGGACAGTCTTGTCTTTTTTCTGATTTTAGCTTAATTGCTTTGAGTTTCTCTCCATTTAATTTGATGTTGTTTATTGGCTTTCTGTAAATTGTCATTATTATATTTAGCTATGTCCTTTGTATCTGTCATCTCTTTAAGACTTTTATCATGAATGGGTGTTCAATTTTGTTGAAGGCTTTTTCAGCATCTAGTTAGCTGATCCTATGTTTTTTTTTCTTTCAGTTTGTTTATATGATAGATTACATTGATTGATTTTCATATGTTGAACCATCCTTGCATCTCTGGGATGAAGCCTACTTGATCTTGGTGGATTAATCTTCTTGATGTGTTCTTGGATTCATTAGTGGTGTCAGTCTTCATGAATTCATCATCTTCCATAGTCCCTATCTCTGAATACTGCTTGTGTTGCACAGGAATCCTGTGGCACACTGCAAGTCCAAACCATGACATTTTCCAATTTTGCTTCAAGGTTGTAAAGAATATACATGTATTTCTGGTTTTCCAATAGAATTCAACTCTTCTATGTTGCTTCAAAAGGAAGTTTTCATGAATATCAAGAACTCTTTTTGAGAAAAGCAAATGGATTTTTTCATTCCCAATGAATCTTTAATCATAGCACAGTTGTTATTACAGCTATATGAATATCCCCAAGGGATTTATATCCTCATTCAGCATTTATCATTCCAGAATTAAACAGCACAGATTTAGGGCACTGATAGTTTGTAAGAGTTAGGGACCTCTGGAGTTGTGGTATTTTTGAAGGTATCTTATAGGAAAGGGAAGAGAATTGGATAGGTTAGGAAATGGAGAAAGCACTGAGCTGGAATAATAAAGATTCTCTCAATTACTTCTGCTACTCATCTAATAAATAAGTAGGACTTGACTGTAGCATAGGACAGCCATGGTGGGAGGGTTAGTGATAATATCTCTAATTCTCTTATGTGACAGCTTGCTATATTAAAGTGTGCAATCCAGGAAGGCAATTGAGAGTCAGCTAGCTGTAGAGAAATAACAGGCTTATCACTGAAATACAGAGGTATCATCCCATTTGGCTGGAGAGAGAATACTGTCAGAAGCAGGTCATGAGGCCAGCCTGCCCTCAAGAGGAAGGAGGTATGTAGGGTTGAAATACCACAAACCAGAGGTGATATGGAGCCAGATTAGAATTCCAGGCATCTTGGACTCAAGAACAAAGGTTATTTAATTTCCTTTAGCTACTTATGTAAGATTGTAAGGTACATTTTATAATGTTTTGTCACTTTCTGAACATATTCCAACACACTATCTCTTTATTACAAGTGTCAATCATGATTCACAGTCACAGAACCTAATGATAATTAGAAGTACATCTTTTGGTGGGTACCAAAGATTGACTCCTGTAGCCTTACTGTGATTCTTTGCTCTCTCTTATACTATTTTCTGTATGATTAAAAAAGACACACACAGGCTGTTCTGTATGTCTATGACCCTATATCTAGAGTATATGGTCCCTTAACTGGTTGGCGGCACAAAGTCTCTGATATTATCTAGTGTTCACTCAGCTAGAAATGAATATTGGTGAACAGGTTTGCAAATGCAAGCTCAAGACTGGGAAAAATAATAAAGATTGGAAGAATCTATTTCAGAGAGAGACATTTCCAAGAAATTGCTATTTATACCTTGTCACCTTTCCAAAACATATTCTAAGACTTTGTTTCAAATCACTTTCCTATCTTGTTTTGTGTGGCCTTGATATGTGAATTTTTCTCTGTGAGTATCGAACCACATCCAAGATGCAGCACCAGACCTGCCAACCAGATGGTCCGGCACCAGTGTCTTTGGTAAACCACTACCTTGCATTCTTAATATGGCCATTTATGTTTGTATTGCTACTCTGGTTTTCTTTCTTTCTTTTTTTTTTTTGGAGCAGAATAAACATTTATTCCCTTTTTCTTTTTGTTAATTTTATAGACTTTATTAAAAAACATATTGCAAATAAATAAAAATGTCACACTCAAAATTAACAGACTCCAAGTCTATTTCAGTTATGTGCAGAGATAGTTTTGAGTGGCAGAGGGCCTGTGACTTTATCATTTAAATTTACTACTCCTTTTAAAAAGCTGCCTTTCCTGCTGAAGATACAGAGCAACCTTTTGATATCCAGTTGAATTTTCATGGGTATTTAAACTGCCCAAAGCAGTTGGTTTACTTTGCAGGAAAGAGAAAATCCTGCTGGTGTTAAGAGTCAGGACAGTGCTTAATAATACTGTATTTGGGACGGAAGCAGCGGACCCCCGGCCCGCGCAGATGGAAGCGGCGGGCCCCCGGCGCACACAGATGGAAGCAGCGGATGGGGGATAGTCCAGGCATGAAATAGTGAAGCCCACACTGAGAGCAGATCGCCCCACTACAATTAAATCAAGTAGGTTTTTTGTGGCCTGACCTGTAGAGAGGGAGGCCTTTTATTGGCGAGGTCCACGGGTGATCGGGGAGCCTGGTCCTGTCCCTGAAGACCCTCCTGAGTGGGGAGAGTGTTCTAGGCCCACGCCAGGACACAGGGAGCATTCCCAGACCCCCTTCACCCCCCCCCCCTCCCGTTTAGCCTGCAAGGGCTGATACCCTCTGCTGGCGATGCTCCTCCTCTCCTGCGACCTCTCTCTTCCTGGCACATCCCAGCTTATGCCCAGGGCCCTCCTTCACTCCCCCTCCCTTCTGCGGGACTGCTGGATCACCCAGTATAGCCTGTTTGGGTTCTGGGTTGGGAGCTCGAGGCAGAGGGCAGTGGGAGTTTCTCTGTTTTGGTGGCTGGCATACAGAGGGGTAGGCCTTTTGTGAACGAGGTCCCTGGTGAACGGGGAGCCTGGTCCTGGTCCTGAAGATCCTTCTGAGTGGTGAGAGAGATCTTGGCCCATGGCGGGAGCCAGGAATCGGAGCGAGGGCACTTTGTAAGCGGGGCCCTTGGCCAGCAGGGAAACCTGTTCCTGACTTAAAAGGCCCATTAGATAGCATTGATAGGAGGAGATGGACAGGCGCCAAGGCAAGAATTCACGCAACAATATGAAAAACAACATGAAAACACCAGAACCCAATGATCTTACAACAGAAGGACTTGAACACCCTAACACAGAAGAAGTGGAAAAAATTGACTTTATGAAAGCAATAGAGTCCCTTAAACAACATGTAAAAAACGCCCTTATAGAAATGGATGAGAAGTATAACAAAAAGTTTGATGAAATGAGTAAATACGTAAATGATACCCTGAAAAACCAAGAAAAAACGATCAAACAGGTAATAGAAACAGTTCAAGAATTGAAAATGGAAATCGAAGCAAGGTAGAAAACACAAAATGAGGACCAGTTGGATATGGAAAATCTAGGTCAACGAGCAGAGGCTACAGAAACAAGCCTAATCAATATACTACAAGAGATAGAAGAAAGAATCTCAGATTCTGAAGACAACATAGAAAAAATAAACGCACTGATCAACGAAAACAGCAAAGCCAATAAATTTTGATCACAAAACACTCAGTAAACATGGAACACAATAAAAAGACCAAACCTAAGAATAATAGGATGCAAGAAGAAGAAGAGTCACAACTCAAAGGTCCAGAAAATATTTTTAACAAAATTATAGAAGAAAACTTTCCCAACATAAAGAAAGATATTCCTTTGAATATTCAAGAAGCATACAGAACACCAAACAGACTGGATCAAAAAAAAATCCCCTCGCCATATTATAATCAAAACACAAAATATACAGATTAAAGAAAGAATATTAAGAGCTGCAAAGGAAAAAGGGCAAGTTACTTATAAAGGTAAACCGATCAGACTTACGCCTGACTTCCCTATGGAAACCATGAAAGCCAGAAGGTCCTGGATAGAGGTACTGCAGAAACTAAGAGACCATGGATGCAAACCCAAACTACTATACCCAGCCAAGCTATCGTTCACTATCAATGGAGAAAACAAGACATTCCAGGATAAGAACAAATTTAAACAATATGTAGCCACAAATCCAGCCCTACAGAAAGTAATAGAAGGAAAATCAAACACAAGGAATCCAACATAGCCAACACTGCCTACAATAACTCAGGCATCTAGCGACCCTTCACCAGCACGACTCAAAGAAGGGAGACACACAAACTCTACTAGGAATAACTGGAGAAAACAACCAATGGTCATTAATATCACTTAATATTAATGGTCTCGATTCACCTATAAAAAGGCACAGACTAAAAGATTGGATACGAAAACAGGATCCAACATTCTGCTGTTTGCAAGAAACACATCTCAACCACAAAGACAGGCATCTAATCAGAGTAAAGGGATGGGAAAAGGTTTTTCAAGCAAATGGTCCTAAGAAAAAATCAGGTGTGGCCATACTAATTTCTAACAAAACTGACTTCAAACTAAAATCAATCAGAAGAGATCGAGAAGGACACTTTATAGTCATAACAGGAACAATTCATCAGGATGAAGTCTCAATCCTGAATATCTACGCCCATATTATAAAATCACTCACTTATATAAAAGAAATATTACTAGAACTCAAGGTAGACATCAAACCACACACACTAGTAGTAGGAGACTTCAACACACCTCTCTCACCAATAGACAGGTCAATCAGACAGAAAACTAATAGAGAATTAAGAGAATTATTGGAGGTAATGAAGCAAATGGACTTAACAGACATCTATAGAACACTCCACCCAAATAGGAAAGAATATACCTTCTTCTCTACAGCTCATGGAACCTTCTCGAAAATGGACCACATACTTGGAAACAAAGGAAACCTCCACAGATACAAAAAAAATATCAGTGTGCTCCTACAGCTGATAAACACCTTTGGGAATGTGGCAGGATACAAGATCAATTTCAAAAAACCAGTTTACTTCCTATAAATTAAGGATAAGGAAGCAGAGAGGGAAATCAGAGAAACATCACCTTTCACGATAGCCACAAATAACATAAAATATCTTGGGGTAACTCTGACCAAGGAAGTGAAAGATCTATTTAACAAGAACTTTAAGTATTTGAAGAAAGAAATCGATGAGGACACCAGAAAATGGAAGGATCTCCCTTGTTCTTGGATTGGGAGGATCAACACAGTAAAAATGGCAATTCTACCAAAAACAATCTATAGATTCAATGCAATCCTCATCACAATCCCATCAAAATTCTTCACAGATCTGGAGAAGACAATAATCAACTTTATATGGAAAAACAAAAAAACCAGGATAGCGAAAACAATCTTATACAATAAAGGATCGTCTGGAGGCATTACCATCCCTGACTTCAAACTCTATTACAGAACTACAGTATTGATAACAGCTTGGTATTGGCATACAAACAGAGAAGTCGACCAATGGAATTGAATAGAAGACCCTAGCTTTAACCCACAAACCTATGAAGACCTGATTTTTGATAAAGGAGCTAAAAGTATACAATGGAAAAAAGAGAGCATCTTCAACAAATGGTGCTGGCAAAACTGGATGTCAATCTGTAGAAGAATGAAAATAGATCCATATCTATCACCATGCTCAAAACTCAAGTCCAAATGGATTAAAGACCTCAATATCAGTCCAAACACACTGAACCTGATAGAAGAGAAAGTGGGAAGTACTCTACAACACATGGGCACAGGAGAACACTTCCTATGTATAACCCCAGCAGCATAGACATTAAGGGCATCATTAAATAAATGGGACCTCCTGAGACTGAGAAGCTTCTATAAAGCAAAAGACACTGTCACTAAGACAAAAAGGCAACCCACTGACTGGGAGAAGATCTTCACAAACCCCACAGCTGACAAAGGTCTGATCTCCAAAATATATAAAGAACTCAAGAAACTAGACCGTAAAGGGCTAATCAACCCAATTAAAAAATGGGGCACTGAGCTGAACAGAGAATTCTCAACAGAAGAAGTTCGAATGGCCAAAAGACATTTAAGGTCATGTTCAACTTCCTTAGTGATCAGGGAAATGCAAATCAAGACAACTTTAAGATACCATCTTACACCTGTCAGAATGGCTAAAATCAAAAACACCAATGATAGCCTCTGCTGGAGAGGTTGTGGAGAAAGGGGTACACTCATCCATTGATGGTGGGAATGCAAACTTGTGCAACCACTTTGGAAAACAGTTTGGCGGTTTCTCAGGAATTTCAGGATCCACCTACCCCTGAACCCAGCAATACTACTCTTGGGAATATACCCAAGAGATGCCCTATCATACAACAAACGTATATGCTCAACTATGTTCATAGCAGCATTGTTTGTAATAGCCAGAACCTGGAAACAACCTAGATGCCCTTCAATGGAAGAATGGATGAAGAAAGTATGGAATATATACATATTAGAGTACTACTCAGCAGTAAAAAACAATGACTTCCTGAATTTTGCATGCAAATGGACGGAAATAGAAAACACTATCCTGAGTGAGGTGAGCCAGACCCAAAAAGAGGAACATGGGATGTTTCTAGCCATAAATAAAGGACATTGAGTTTATAATTCGTGATCCTAGAGAAGCTAAATAAGAAGGTGAACCCAAAGAAAAACATATAGGCATCCTCCTGAATATTAACCTTCATCAGGCAATGAAAGGAGACAGAGACAGAGACCCACATTGGAGCACCGAACTGAAATCTCAAGGTCCAAATCAGGAGCAGAAGGAGAGAGAGCATGAACAAGGAACTCAGGACCACGAGGGGTGCACCCACACACTGAGACAATGGGGATATTCTATCAGGAACTCACCAAGGCCAGCTGGCCCGGGTCCGAAAAAGCATGGGATAAAACCGGACTCGCTGAACATAGGGGACAATGAGGACTACTGAGAACTCAAGAACAATGGCAATGGGTTTTTGATCCTACTGCACGTACTGGCTTTGTAGGAGCCTAGACAGTTTGGATGCTCACCTTACTAGACCTGGATGGAGGTGGGTGGTCCTTGGACTTCCCACAGGGCAGGGAACCCTGATTGCTCTTAGGGATGACGAGTGAGGGGGACTTGATCTGGGGAGGTTGAGCGAAATGGAAGGCTGTGGCAGGGAGAAGGCAGAAATCTTTAATAAATAAATAAAGGTAAAAAAATGAAAAAAAGAAAAATATATCTTAACTTAATGTGAAAATAATTACTTATAAGAAAAACAGAATAAAATATAAGTTGACTATTCATTTAAAAAATACTATATTTGCTTTGGCTGTCTCTCAGAAAGCCATGTTAAAATGTTTTCTTTAGATTGTGCCTTAGATTAAGAAGCCCTTAGCTATGTAGTCAGATGATTTTCTTGAATCCCTATAGATTTATTGATTTTTAAATAATTGTAGAAAATATAAGATTTTTTTTGTTTGGGATCTAGCTATCTATCATTTGTTTTGGTTGATTGAGAAAAACATCAGTAGTTCAGGCTGGCCTCCTACTTGCTCCATAGCTGAGAATGGCCTAGATTCCCTGCTTCTACCTCCCAGTGTTAGCATTACAGGTGTTCTACACCATGCCTTTACTAGGAAATAAAGTCTTTAAAAAGAAAACGTCAGAATTATTCAGTGAAATGGTACACAGTCCTTTTGAGATTCTATATTTTCTCAGAATGAAAACAGTATTATATTGTGTCATAGATTTAGTAACAGTTATTTGGTAATTAGATTTCACATCTGAGTTTTCTTTTTTTCTTAAGTTAATGTCCCACGTTCTCTTCTACCATAAAATGTTATGCTTACTCTGGTCTTCTTATCTGTATGTCTGACAGCAGCTCCACAACAGTATTGATGCACACTCCTGACCTTAGTGAAGCTAGCTGGTGTCCCTGGCAGACAAAGCTCTATGGAGCCCCTCATGAATTTCCAACTTGGAGATGGAAAAGAGATGTGCACTATCATACCAGAAAATATCTAGAACCAAAATGTCAATAGAACCAGCTCTATTCATCATTTAAAGGACAGAAACAGAAACAGAAGAGTGCTGGGGAGCTGATCAGTTGATTAATTTCAAAACCACAACAAGCAAAGTATATTGCTCCTGAAGAATGACATCCAAGGTTGATACCTCTGACCATCACATGTGTGCACACTCATCAACATGTGCATATATCCACACAACACACATTCACACGACTTACACACATACACACACACACACACACATACACGGAAAGATTTAAATACAAGTCCTGGGTTATTAGTACCAAAAGAACTGACATGAAGATGGAAATAATTCCTCAGGCCATCTGTTTGTTTAGACAGATTTCTGACTTGTCTCTGAATTTTTCCAATCTAATTTTCCAGATGCAAATAAGTCATGTCTTCCTGTGCCAGCATGACAAGCACAGAATTCGTCCTCAGCTTTGCCTGGGATTCACTAGCAACATAACTGCTCCTTGGAAACTGTCAGATGAACTCATCATTTTGTTGGGTCACCCCTAACATGAACTACTGTAAGTGTGCCACTCAGATAGGAGACATCAGCCTCATACCAACAGAATAAAAGCCAAAAGGAGACTCCAGATGCCAGCCTTGTGTATTGTTTTTTCAGGATCTATGCATGATGTTGGGTTTCTGAGACAAGGTCTCTCACTGGCCTGGACTAGGTACACAGACTAGCCCCAGGAGTTCTGTCTCCATCTCCCTAGAGCTGGGATCCTCTGCTCATGCCGCAATGCCCAGCTATTTTAATGTGGGTCCTGGGCATCAAATTCAGATCTTTTTTTGCTTGTTAAGGACGTGAGAAGCAAGCATTTTTACCAGCTTACCTTTCTTCTTAGCTCAGAAAATTACTCTCTTTGTTGTAGTAATTGCCATTATAGAATGCATGTATCACTAACTGCCTTTCAATTCTAACACAATGTATAATTTTTCTTTTCCATCCTCTTTTCTTTTCTGGCACCCATTTTTTTTTGGTTAGCAATATAATCTTTGACTGTTTCCCTGTGTATTTTTCTTTTCTTTTTGTGTATGTGGGAAGTTAATGTGTATGTATATGTGTGGGGGAGGTTGGCATGCACATGTGCCTGTGGGTGAGCATGATGCATGGACTTCTGTGGGTAGAGGTCAGAACTCGATGTCAGATTTCTTCTTTGAGTGATCGCCATTATTATTTTTGTATGTTTATCTGTGGGGTGTGTATACATCCATATTTGCATTTGTGGGCACATGTGTGTACATGCAGGTTGTGTGTACATGTCACTTGTCCATTTGAGGACAGTGGTTGACTGGGGTGACTTCCTCAATAACTTCCCATTTTAATTTTTGTGACAGGGTCTCTCACTGAACTTGGAACTCATTGGTTTGGTTGTTCTGGCTGACCAATAAATCCCAGGGATCTTTTTGCCTCTGTCACACCAGTGCTGGGATTACATTATGTGTATCTATGTGCCCTACTTTTATGTAGGTGCTGTGAATTTGAACTCAGGTCCTCATTCTTGCATTACAAGTGCTTTACTTGATAGTTAATTCAGACCCTGTAGTTGGGTGACAACATAGTAAAGGGTGTACATCTTCCTTAGATTTCTGGACTGATACTCCTCATCAGTTTCCCGATTTTCTTCTGTCTTCATTTTATATCTTTAATGTTAAAAGCCTTTAGTGAACATTCTTTCTGGTTTCCATTTCAATAACTGTATTTGAAATGTCCGGGAGGCAGCTTGGAAATATGTATGATTGAGTATGCAGTCTTGTGTATGATTAAGAAGCTAGCTGTGACTCTTGCACAGATACACGATGCTGTTTGACATTACACAGTTGTTCATATGACTTACCTGCTAGGTGGTTTAATTTGCTGTTATGAAAATATTTCAGTATGTTTTGTAAGTTTATATTGAATAAAATCATATTTGTTGAAGAACCTAACAACATATGGGAAAGCTTCCTGGTGGCTGGAGTCTGGTATGCTAAGCCAACCTTTTCAAGTTCTTTACTGACAGCATTTCTGAACATTGAAAATACTAGAAAAAATTAAAGGAAGAAAACAAAAACAAAGTAAATATTTAAGTAACTCTCCCCTCAAACCACAATACTTCTTACTCCCCCATTTTTTTCATGATGTGCCAATAAAGTCATATTCATCTCTCCTGTCCTGGAAGGCCAGCCCATCATCAGATTTTCTATCCATTTTTTAATCATAGTGAGGAAACACAATCTGCTGAGTCTGTTTCCTGCAGATAAATGACAGACAGATAGAAATGGCTGACCTTTTCATAGAGATAGCAGGGGCTTGTGCCAAGAACCTGCAATTAGCAGGAATCACAGATGCCATAGTCACTTTGGTGGGTCACAGGAAAAGGCAATTTAGAAATAGAAATAGGCCAAGGGGAGACAACTATGTCTAAAGTGGTTTTTGGAAAACAATGAATGAAGGTAAAGATACTCTGTGAATAGCTACGCTATAGTTTTGGAATTTTCAAGGAAACAACTAAGATACAAGAAAAACCTAGCTGTGTATGTTCAGTGTATCAGAAGACATCACATTCACAGTTCTCAACTTGTGTGATGCTTAGGGTTTGTTCTTTTCCTTTTTGGGTGTGTGTATTTATGAGTGTCTGTGCAGGTGTGCATGCATGCATTCGTGTGTGTGTGTGTGTGCTCTTATGTGTGTGCTTATGTGTAGACTGTAGGTTTCATTCCTCATATAATATTCACCTTGCTTTTTGAGACAGGGTCTCTCAGTGGCCCTGACTTTGTTGATTAGGTGAAACTGGCTAGCCACTGAGCCATAGAGACCTGTCTGTCTTCCCCCCTTCAATGCTTCAAGTACAAGTACTGACTATAAAACCTAGCTTTTTTACATGTGTCCTGGGAATCAAATTCAGGTCCTCATGCAAGATTTTCACCAACTGAACCATCTCCCTGACCTACCAGAGTAAACTATCAAGTTTGGGGAGGGGGTTGGCTTATCTTCTATGGGTTTTTAGAATAATGTAAATAGATTTTTAGGATCTGAAGAAATCTCAGAGCTGAACTAGAAGGCAATCATTGTTTTAATAGTGTTTTAAAAATGAAGAATGAGAGCTCAGGATATGGCTCCATGGTAGAGTACTAGTTTAGCATGTACATAGTCTCAGGTTCAATTCCCAGCCCTGCCAAAAACATAACAAAATGTTCATTATGGGTTGTCCAGATGGCCCTGTTGGTAAAGATGCCTGCAAAGTCTGGTAATCCAAGTTCAATTTCTGGGACCCACATGGTAGTCAGAAGGAGAGAACCAATTCCCACAAGTTATGCTCTGACTTCACATACTGTGCCATGTACATGCAATAGGTAAATGTAATAAAAAGGTGATAATGAAGAAAAAACCAAATATCTTACTTAGCTTAGAGGCCATCAGTCTATTAGACTGACATTTTTATGGGTCAAAACAACTCCATTATCAGCAGTTTACATATGCAGTTTAATCTAAATGTTTAGTGAATAAAGGAGGAGTGGTACATGATGTGGAATATGTTATGATTGTCACCTCTGAAAGATCTTTGCAACCTTAAAATATTTACCTCAATTGATCCATAACATGAATATTTTAATGATGGGTTAACTGAAAACATAGAAGACTCCTGTATTAATTCATTTTCAGTTGCTAGAGCAAAATTTTAAAGATTGGGTGCTTTATAAAGAAAAGAGGCTTTAAAGGCTGGAGAGATGGTTCCTCTCTTCCAGAGGACCTAGACTCAATGGCCACTATCCCTATAGCACCTTACAACCATCTATAACCCCAGTTCTAGTGAATTCTGTGCCTTCTTATGCTTACATGCATACTAGACACAGAAGTGGTACACAGATATACATCTAAGTAAAACACCTATGCACATAAACATAAAGAAAAGGGGCTTAAAGTAACTTCCAGTTTTAGAATTTTCAAGAGTTTGAAACTCTTACAGACACACCCAAATGTTTGTCTCTGAGGCGACTCTAGATATTGTCAAGTGACAATCCATCCTGACCATAACAGCATCTCTTCAGTGTCTAAGTCTCATTGGCTGCATTCAAACATATCTTATGGTAGCATGGTGGGAACACACTGGAGGGTGAGCAATGACATGCAAGGGCCTGGCTAAGTATTTTTTTTTTTTTTTTGGATTTTTCGAGACAGGGTTTCTCCGTAGCTTTTGGTTCCTGTCCTGGAACTAGCTCTTGTAGACCAGGTTGGCCTCGAACTCACAGAGATCCACCTACCTCTGCCTCCTGAGTGCTGGGATTAAAGGCGTGCGCCACCACCACCCAGCTCCCTGGCTAAGTATTTTTATAACAACAATTTATTATTTAGAAAAGGAATAAAAGGTTAATGTGGTAGTACAGATCTGTTACTCTAACTACTCAGAAAGGTAAGGCAAGAGGATGGCAAAATCAAGGCCAGTGTGAACTACAGAGTGAGTTAAAGCCTAGCCTGGGATTCACAATAAGATCCTATCCTATAATAAATGATGAGTACCAGCTAACATATGTGTGACTTAGCCCTGGTAATGTGGGTGTGGGGAAGAGAAAGAAGTAACAAAAGATAGTTGAGGGCCTCCCAATGGTCAACTACTCCCAGCTTTCTCAAGGTGCCAAGTTCTATCTTCAGCATATCTGCCTCACAAATGGTTAAGGTAGCAGAAGTTTGCCTGGCATGGTAGTGCACAATGAGACAGGAGGATTGTGACTTCATGTCTAGCTTGTAGTAGAGAGCAAGACTCTAGCATTCAGAAACAAAAAGAGGGCTGGAATATACTTCAGTGCTGGGAGCCGATTTGAGTGGCCGCCATTACAAGATGGCGCTTGGCCCCGGCCTCACTTGGTGAACAATTCCATATTAGGCAATGTAGTGGAACCATGCCTCTCTCATGCACAGTGGCAATGATGTGCTTAGGGCCAATCCCGTGGCCAGGAGCATCAGTAGGCGCGCATCGGCCAATCCAGGCACAACTTGTTCCCTTACCCCCTATATAAGCAGCCATCGCTTGGCGCTCGGGGCCCCTCGCTTCCGCTCTCCCTTCAACCAAGAGGCTCCAATAAAGCGTGATTTGCAGAAGAATCCTCAACTCATGGTCGTCCTTCCCTGCTGGTCAGGGAGTGCACCGCAACTGGTGCTGAAACCTGGGACGCTGGGACAAGCTTTGGTACCGAGTGAAGGGCCAAAGAGGATTCAGAACTCAACACACGGAGCAGCGACATTGGTGAGTAAGTCTCCCATGTATGATGATTGCTGGGGTTGCACCTGAGGTATTTTGCTTGATCTTTGTGGCCCTCGTGATTGTTGTTTTTCTGTGCTGCTTTTGGTTGCGCTGGGAAAGGAGGAGGGCACTGCAAGCACACCAGGACAGCCTATCAGAGTTGGATTCAAAAGGGGGGGGGGACTTAGGCAGGTCTAGACCGAAAAGAATAAAGATAAAAAAAAGATAGTAAAAAGGAAAAGGATAACAAGATAAAGGGTATACCTAGAGAAGAAACTCAAGAGAACCCTCAACGAGAGGAAGGGGATGAAAAGGAGAAAAACTGGCTTTACCTACTCCTCACAGAGTTCGCTGACTTAGATTTGTCAGACGATGAACTCAGCTCACAGGAAGAGGGGGAGCTAGAGGAGGAGGCTGCTAAGTATGAGGAAGAAAGGTGTGAGCGGGACTATCACCGTCCCCCAGCCTATAACCCACCTGGTGCTCGCGCACTGATGGAGGGTGTGTCTCACCCCTCGGCACTGCCATTAGGTGCACAAGCGGCTGAACCAGGAAGGGGTTGCCATTATATCAGCCAGAGCACTTGGGCACGCTTAGCCTCAGCATACCCGGTGATGAAGGATCCTGTCACCCATCATAGGTGGTATGAGCCAGTGCCATATAAACAACTAAAAGATCTGGTAACAGCAGTTAAGGATTTTGGGGCTACTGCAGATTATCCAATTGCACTCCTGCGCAGACTTTGCACCTGGGTGCTGACGTCTACAGATTAGACAGAGATGGCCAGGGCCTGCTTGACTCGGGGACAGTTTCTGGATTTCAAGTCTCTGGTTGCCAATAGAGCCCATACCCAGGCTAGAGTTAATGCTCAAAATGGTCATCATGATTGGACAGCTGATATGCTTCTGGGACAAGGACAGTTTGCTGGCAACCAGGTTGGATTCCCTCTAGAGATCCATCAGCAGATAAGTGATATTCACTACAAGGCCTGGAAAGTGCTCCCCAATAAGGGGGAGGTAGCTGGCAATCTAACCAAAGTAATTCAGGGGCCTGTAGAGCCGTTTTCAGACTTTGTGGCTAGGATGATGGAGGTTGCAGATAAAACGTTTGGCAGCTCTGAATACACCTTGCCCTTTGTGCAGCAGATTATTTTTGAACAAAGTACCAAGGAATGTCAAGGAGCCATAGCACCGGTCAGGCACAAGGGACTGGATGCCTGGATAAAGGCTTGTAGAGAGATCGGGGGTCCCTTGACTAATGCGGGACTTGCAGCCGCTATGCTTTCAGCCACAAAGTCAGCCCATGATAATAAAGGAAAAGGGTGTTTTCACTGCGGCCAGTTGGGGCACCTTAAACGAAACTGCCCCAATGGCAGTGGGCAGCCAGGAACAGCCATGAAACTGGGCCCACGTATGCCTGGTACTTGTTCCCGCTGTAAAAAGGGAAAGCATTGGGCTAATGAATGCCGTTCAGTTAAGGACATTAACGGCCATCCTATCCCACAAACTTCCAATCTTGAGTCAAAAAACGGGATGAGGGGCCCTCAACCCCAGGGCCCCAAAATATTTGGGGCATTTCAGACTTCAGTTCCAGCCCAGAACCCAGTAGGATCAACCCATCAGTCCGGAGGGCAACCATCGGTTCCGCAGGGATGGACCTCTGTACCACCTCCGGAATGGTACTGACCCCGGAGGTAGGCATCCAGATATTGGGGACTGACATGTCCGGCCCCTTGCCATGGGGCCATGTGGGGATTGTCCTGGGGCGTTCCTCATACACAATGAAAGGCTTGATTGTCCTTCCAGGAGTTATTGACCCTGATTATATGGGGCAGATCAAGCTCCTTTGTTATTCTCTCAATGGTGTCATCTCTATCACCCCGGCGATCAGCTTGCACAATTGCTAATTTTGCCTTCTCAGCATGAGAAGTTTCCCTCCACGGGCGCATCAAGGGGGAGTGCTAGTCTAGGCTCTACTGGAGTTGATCTCGCCTGTTTATCAATGGCCTTGGACAATAGGCCTGTTTTACAGTTGATAATTGAAGGAAGGACTTTCTCAGGCTTGGTGGATACAGGGGCAGACTGAAGCATTATCAGAAACCAGGACTGGCCGAAACAATGGCCCTTGCAACAATCCTCCCAGTCCTTA
The DNA here is from genome assembly GCF_950005125.1 of Chionomys nivalis. Lineage (NCBI taxonomy): Eukaryota > Metazoa > Chordata > Mammalia > Rodentia > Cricetidae > Chionomys > Chionomys nivalis. Next base: position 44,142,029 of record NC_080112.1, on the reverse strand, counting down.
CAGGGGCTGGGATATGCATGGACTCCATGCATAAGCTCCAGAGAACTAACCTGGAGGATGGAGGACCAACAAGGAAAGGTCCAGCCTTTTGTGGTAGATCAGTTTATGGGGGAGGGACATCCAACAGCAGCTCAAGCTCAGATTAACCAATGAGTTTTCAGAAAAAAACAAGGATATGATGCAGCAGCAGTGGTTTGTTCCCTCACAAGGTTTGGGCAGGTGCCTTCAAGGTATACCCCAACTGATTCTGCCAGCCAGCAAAACCGATCGAAGGGGACTGGGTTTTTCCTAGGGGCCACTGACATGTCAGCTTCTATTATAAAATCCTTGCCCATACCATGGGTAACAAACAAGGCAGTATGGGTACCCCAGTGGCCCCTTTCCCAGGAAAAACTGGAAGCCGCTAGACAGTTGATTCAAGAACAGTTATTACTAGGTCATATTGAACCATCCGTGTCTCCATGGAACACCCCAATTTTTGTTGTAAAAAAGACATCAGGAAAATGGAGATTACTTCATGATTTGAGGGTTGTTAACAATCAGATGCAAGTTATGGGCTCAACCCAGAGAGGCCTCCCGTTGCTATCAGCATTGTCAAGGGGTTGGCCTATCATGGTCCTGGATATTAAAGATTGTTTTTTCTCCATTCCTCTATGCACACGAGATAGGGAGAGATTTGCTTTCACTGTACCTTCTGTCAATCATGAGCAACCGGATGCCCATTTTCAATGGCGAATTCTCCCACAGGGAATGGCCAATAGTCCCACTATGTGTCAGCTATTTGTGGATTCTGCCTTGATGGCTGAGAGGCAACAATACCCTTCCGTTAGAATTATTCATTACATGGATGATATCTTATTGGCAGCAGCATCCCAACAGACGCTTGAAAATGCTTTTCAAAAGACAGTTCAAACCTTGGAGGCATATGGGTTAACCATAGCCCCTAACAAGGTACAAAGTTCTACGACAGTAAAATTCTTGGGATCTATTATTTCTCCCGATCCCATTCGTCCCAAGAAAGTTCTTATACAGACTCAGCATTTAAAAACTCTTAATGATTTTCAACAATTGCTTGGGGATATTAACTGGATCCGGGGGTATCTTCACATACCTCGGTCTGAGCTGTTGCCTTTGTTTTCCATCCTGGAGGGTAATCCTGAAGTAACTTCCCCTCGCTCCTTGACACCTGTGGCCATGCAGTCCTTGCAAGAGGTTGAGAAAGCCCTATCCCAGGCTCAATTACATCGATATGATCCCTCTTTTCCTATTCTCTTGTGCATCTTAAAGACGAGACATTCACCCACAGGGGTCCTGTGGCAAACGGGGCCCTTATGGTGGTTGCATGGCAATTCCATTGGGGCAAAAACACTTAGGTATTACCTCAACTTGGTGGCTGTTCAGGCTCTAAGTGGTATAAGGTTTTGCTTGTCTTCCTTTGCAAAAATCCCCGACAAATTAATTATACCCTATACCAAGGATCAGGTGGAGACTTTGGCTGCCACCGTGGACGATTGGGCCCTTTTGGTCTGCGCTTTTCCAAATATCATAGATAATCATCTCCCTAAACATTCTATCCTCCCTTTTGTAGAAAATAATTTGATCTATTTCCCCCGAGTGACCTCCCTAAGACCAATAGCGGGAGCCTTGACTATATTTACTGATGGGTCCAAATCAGGGAAAGGTGCTATGGTGGTGGGTAATCGACCACTGGAGGTTTTCAGCTACCAGCCCGGCACCCCCCAGGCCATGGAATGTCTGGTGGTGTTAGAAGTTTTTAAGAGATTCCAGGAGGCTTTTAATTTGTTCTCAGATTCTCAATATGTGGTTAATGCTGTCTCTTTGCTTGAGATAGTTGCCTCGGTTCGCCAGGCGAGCCCAGTATCTAATATTTTGCTGCAAATTCAACATTACATCTTACATAGGAATAATCTGTTTTATATTGGTCATATTAGGGAACATACCTTATTACCTGCCTTCATGTCAGAGAATAATGCCAAAGCTGATTAAGCTACTAGAGCCATGGCTCTGGTTGCAGCTGACCCATTGCAGCTTGCTCAGGAGTTTCATAATCTTTATCATGTACCTGCTGATACCCTTCGCAGAAAATTTGCCCTGTCTCGGAGTAATGCAAGAGACATTGTAAAAGCCTGTTCCTCTTGTGTCACCTTCTTTCATCCTCCTCACATAGGAGTTAATCCCCGAGGCTTGTGTCCAAATACGTTGTGGCAAATGGATGTAACCCATGTTCCTGAGTTTGGAAAACTTAAATATCTTCATGTTTCTGTCGATACCTATTCGGGTATCATATTTGCCACTCCATTGGCGGGTGAAAAGGTCACCCATGTCAAGACCCACTGCCTAGAGGCCTGGGCGGCTTGGGGCAAACCCACCTGCTCTAAAACTGATAATGGCCCTGCTTATTCCTCAAAAGGTTTCCGCACCTTCTGTGCACAGCTTCAGGTGGAACATTCCACTGGCATACCCTATAATCCCCAAGGTCAGGGGATTGTGGAAAGGGCAAATAGAAGCCTTAAAGAACTCCTACAGAAACAGAAAGGGGGAATAGTGGAGACAGCTCCCCCCAGGAACAGAGTTGCACTGGTACTCTTTACTTTTAACTTTTTGATAGTTGACGGCCGGGGCAGGACAGCTGCTGATCGGCATGCTGCAATGACCCTTGAAGATAAAGGAGAGGCCGTCATGTGGAAGGATGTGTTGGATAACAAATGGTATGGCCCGGATCCTGTCATCAGAAGATCCAGGGGAGCTATTTGTGTTTTCCCGCAGGGTCAAGAGGTGCCTCACTGGGTTCCGTGCCGATTGACAAGAACCATTAAGGATGATTCAATTGCTCCCGAGCCAATGGAGGAAGGCCATGATCCGGTCGAAGATGATGCCGCTGCTGTTCCTGATGATGATGGCGATGACAATCCGGATTCGGGTGGAGCAGAGATGGAGAATACTGTCTGCCTTCCCTAAGCCGATTCCTGTTCACCACAATGCCGCGGTTTTCCCCTGCTCTTTTATTACCAACAAGGATTTGGGCCTCCCCATGTTACAGGCTTTTTGGTTCAATGGAACCTTCTTAAAATCTGCTAACGCCCTATAATAAATGGCTCCTCTGCAGGGTTAATGGCAGTTGCTCTGATCTCTCCCCTTTTTGTGTTACTTCAGGGAGGGCAGGCTGGACAGAGCAACTTTAGTTGTGCTACCAATACCACTAATAAGTGCAAAGTGAATAATGGTACAGGCTATTCTGGGCCTCAATGGGCCCCCGCTAATTTCACTGGAGGCCTCAACAAAAGGTTTTCAGATATCAGGAATGTTTTTTGCATGCTGCATAGGAGGATGTATAGTCTGCCTTTGGCTAATATGCCGCCTCCGAGCTCAGACATCTCGAGATAAAGTTGCGGTTCTACAAGCGTTAGCCGCTTTGGAGAATGGCGATTCACCCCAAGTATGGTTAAAAGGCCAGTAGGTTTGTTCCTTGCATAGCCTTTGCACTCTCAGGGAGAAATTCTCCATTGCACTGAGGAAGGTATGCATTTTTACTCTGAGTACTGCCTTTGCACCTCCCAGGAGTTTATTCCATTGCACGGGAGAAGGAGTACCAGGAGTTTTGGGCCTCCTTTGATCGGTCTTTGCATAATGAGGTGAGGACCTGAATGGGAGTAAGACCTTCTCAGTGGCCTACAGAGAAAAACAAAAAGGGGGAGCTGCTGGGAGCCGATTCGAGTGGCTGCCCATACAAGATGGCGCTTGGCCCTGGCCTCGCTTGGTGAACAATTCCATATTAGGCAATGTAATGGAACCGTGCCTCTTGCATGCACAGTGGCGATGATGTACTTAGGGCCAATCCCGTGGCCAGGAGCATCGGCAGGCGCGCATCGGCCAATTCAGGCATGACTCGTTCCCTTACCCCCTATATAAGCAGCTGCCGCTTGGCGCTCGGGGCCCCTCGCTTCCGCTCTCCCTTCAACCAAGAGGCTCCAATAAAGCGTGATTTGCAGAAGAATCCTCGACTCATGGTTGTCCTTCCCTGCTGGTCAGGGATTGCGCCGCACTTCAGTTGTAGAGTATTTGCCTTGTACGTGTGAGACTTGGGGTTTAACCCTAGTATTGAAGAGTGTGGGAGAAAAGAGAGAGAGAGAGGGAGAGAGAGAGAAAGAGAGAGAGAGAGAGAGAGAGAGAGAGAGAGAGAGAGAGGAAGAAGTGGAGAAAGAGAGTAAGAGAGAGAGAGGAAGAATGAGGAGGGAAGGCAGGAGGCCACTATATAGAAAGAATACAATGATATGAAAACAAATCTAAAAACTTTCCAGAAATGAGAAAACATAGAAATATAGTAATGGAGAATCTGTCAATGGAGGCATGATATAATGGCTTATCACTAACCTTATTGTTATTTAAATAGTTTGGAATTAGTATATAAGGTGTTAGATACCCCTGACATTTCGAACAAAGTACTTGTTAACAATTTCCTTTACCCCCTCCTATACCTTGCTGTCTCTCATACCCATTGTAAATCTCTTCATTCTTCTTTCATGTCAAAATGTCCTGGGGCCTTCCCTATCCTTCCTCATCACTCCTTAATACTCTTAGTCTCCTTTTTGAGGTTTTTGAGCTTAATAACACTTATATGTGTAATATTTAGGATTTACCCACTCTGTGTCTCATACATTTTAGGCTATGATCAACCTATGAGAGAGAACATGTGTGAGGGAGAACGTAGGGCTTGTTAATAGGTAGATTAGTGTGAGCTAACTCACACTAATAATATTAGTTAGTAATAGAGTGAATACTTGTGAGATATTATAGACAATTTATATTGTTATAGATTCTTGTATATTGATACAAATTCAAATTATATTTGTTATATTGAATATGCTCCTATTTCTGTTTATAATATTCTACACCAATGCAAAGTTATTGTGTCATATTGTATGCATGCATGTTTCTACCTCTGCTTAAGATATTTTGTGTATTGATACAATTTTAGGATATATTTATCATATTGCACTATAATTTCTACCTTTGATCAAGATACTTATACATTGTTTACATTTTGAGCTCATTGTCCTCATTTGCTGCACAGTTGTTTAAAGATTGTCTAATATTCTAATATAAGGCCTTATTCTTTAAGCTATATAGGTATTAAAAATTATAGGTCAATTGTTGATATGGGACGCCCTTCTGCATACGTGTTGCTTTTATTGGTTAATGAATAAAGAAGCCCCTTGGGCCAATGACAGGGCAGAATAGAGTTAGGCAGGAAAACTAAACTGAGAGAAAGAAGGCAAAGTCAGTGGCATGTGGAGGAGAAAGATGCTCATGCAGCATTACTGGTAAACCATGAGACCTATGGTAAAATGTAAAATAATAGAAATTTGTTAATTTAAGATGTAAGAGATAGCTAGAAATATGTATAAGCTAATAGGCCAAGCAGTGTTTTAATTAATTCAGCTTCTGTGTGATTATTTCGGGTCTGGACAGCTGGGAATAAATGTATAGTCTCTGGCAAAAGATTGGCACACCAATGTGGGGCTGACTATATCCATGAAAAACCTGTGACAGTTTGGAAAGGAATTCTAGACACCATAGAACAGAGTTAGGTATGGGTTCTTGCTAGCTGCATTTTTTTGGATGGGTTCTGTTTGCTGGCAGGAGAAGAGGTGCCACAGCTCTTTTAAGAAAGGGGTTACTGACTCAACATAAGAACTGGTGGCTTCCTAGTTCATGTTGGCAGCACAAATGGCTCTTTCAGGAGGCTGAGCACTTGAGTGGGGTTTGTGGGCATTGTGATGCAAGTGACTTGGTGGCAGAATGGGCCAATTGCTTACCAAAATTGAGGTGGTGAGCACAGTTTTCTTCTGGCAGTCCCAGAGATCACTGTGAATTACCTCTGCCATGTTAAAAGGCTGATAGAGGTGGAGACAGTATCCTTGGCCACAGTGACCACACTGCTTACCATTTTAAAATGCTCTTTGTCAAAAAAAGGATTTTAGATTCACAATAGGACAGATTTAGACATAAATGACCTCTAAACGAGGCACGGTGTGTTTAAAAAATGTACATAGGCTCAGGAGAGAGAGACGAAAAAGAGTATAGACAGTTACAATGTAAAAGAGTACAGATAGTCAAGGATTAAAGGAGTAAAGATAATAAAATAAATATTAAAACATGCAGAAAAAGTAATAGAGTAAGAAAATAAGCCACATAACAATGGAAAATATACTGCTGAGTAGTACTCTAATATGTATATATTCCATACTTTCTTCATCCATTCTTCCATTGAAGGGCATCTAGGTTGTTTCCAGGTTCTGGCTATTACAAACAATGCTGCTATGAACATAGTTGAGCATATACTTTTGTTGTATGTTTGGGCATCTCTTGGGTATATTCCCAATAGTGGTATTGCTGGGTCGAGAGGTAGGTTGAACCCGACTTTCCTGAGAAACCGCCACACTGCTTTCCAAAGTGGTTGCACAAGTTTGCATTCCCACCAGCAATGGATGAGAGTGCCCCTTTCTCCACAACCTCTCCAGCAGAGGCTATCATTGGTGTTTTTGATTTTAGCCATTCTGACCGGTGTAAGATGGTATCTTAATGTTGTCTTGATTTGCATTTCCCTGATTGCTAAGGAAGTTGAGCACGATCTTAAGTGTCTTTTGGCCATTTGAACTTCTTCTGTTGAAAAGTCTCTGTTCAGCTCAGTGCCCCATTTTATAATTGGATTGATTAACCTTTTACGGTCTAATTTCTTGAGTTCTTTGTATATTTTGGATATCAGACCTTTGTCAGTTGCGGGGTTGGTGAAGATCTTCTCCCAGTCAGTGGGTTGCCTTTCTGTCTTAGTGACAGTGTCCTTTGCTTTACAGAAGCTTCTCAGTCTCAGGAGGTCCCATTTATTCAATGACTTCTTGAATTTTGCATACAAATGGACGGAAATTGAAAACACTATCCTGAGTGAGGTAAGCCAGACCCAAAAAGAGGAACATGGGATGTACTCACTCATATTTGGTTTCTAGCCATAAATAAAGGACATTGAGACTATAATTCGTGATTCTAGAGAAGCTAAATAAGAAGGTGAACCCAAAGAAAAACATATAAGCATCCCCCTGAATATTAACCTTCATCAGGCGATGAAAGAAGACAGAGACAGAGACTAACATTGGAGCACTGGACTGAAGTCTCACGATCCAAAGGAGGAAGAGAAGGAGAGTGAGCATGAGCAAGGAACTCAGGACTGTGAGGGGTGCACCCACACACTGAGGCAATGGGGATGTTCTATCGGGAACTCACCAAGGCCAGCTGGCCGGGGACTGAAAAAGCATGGGACAAAACCGGTCTCGCTGAACATAATGGACAATGAGGACTACTGAGAACTGAAGAACAATGGCAATGGGTTCTTGATCCTATTGCACTTAATGGCTTTGTGGGAGCCCAGGTAGTTTGGATGCTCACCTTAATAGACCTGGATGGAGGTGGGTGGTCCTTGGATCTCCCACAGGGCAGAGAAACCTGCTTGCTCTTTGGGCTGAGGAGGAAGGAAGACTTGATTGGGGGAGGGGGAGGGAATGGGAGGTGGTGGCGGGGAAGAGGCAGAAATCTTTAATAATTAAATAAATTAATTAATAAAAAAATAAAAAAAAGAAATAAAAAAACAATGGAAAATATACAGAGAGTCTGGATTATGTATATTATTGTGTTTTCTTTAAACTTTTTGACTCTGAATGAGCTATGTACAGAAAGAAATTTCATTGTACAGGCTGCTAAGCTAAACCAACATATATATTTCAAAGGTATCTTGACTTCAAAATTTGGATCTAAGGATATTTTGCTTTGGAAAAGAGGTTCTGCTTTTGTTTCCACAGAGGATGAGAACCTGTGGATTCTATCCAGGCTAATGTGGTTTGATGAGCCCAGACACCCTGAAACATCTCTACAAACCCCAAAATAACTTCGCCCAACAAAAAGCAGGAAGCAGTTTGGAGAGAACTATGCCCCAATTCCCAGATATTGTTTACAAATGTTTATTTACATTTAAAGAGGGATATAATATAGAGATGAATACTTTGCATTTGTATAGATCTTGGTCTGTTGATTCAAATTTAGGGTCAGTTTTTTATATGTATATTTTCGCTCTTGATTAAGGTATTGTGTTTGTGCAGCTCAATTAAAAATGTAATGTATAATTAAGAAATACAGGTTAATAGGTAGGCCATTTATGTTAGCCAAGCTTGTCATCATGGTAGTTAGGTTTTCTAGATGTACAGAGATAGATTTCAGATGAATAGTTATTCTTCAAACCTTTCAAAGACTAACAGAATATGGTATTTAAAATGTTTCAAGAACTTAAAACTTTTCATGACAATAAGACACATCTGTTCCTTCAAGAGGAAGATGGGCATTGAAGAGGTTCCTTATGTAGTTTGCTAGCCATTTGGGTAAGAAAGTGTTCTTGCCTGGAATGCTTAATGCTATATGAACTGGACTTGCAGGACCCACAGAAAAATGACTGCTGAATTTGCCCTAAAGGTGAGATTGTTCTTTGGGGTTCCTGCTTTATGAAAGAGTCTGCCAGACAGTCTGCAGGACACAGAAGAAAGTACCTGACAAACTGCCAATATAGGTGGGGCTATCTTTGAAATTTCCTCCTCCATGGAAAAGTCTGTTGGATACTATAGGCCTGTAGGCTGAAGATGGGTGCCCAAATATTACAGAAGAATTTTGGGTGACTGTCCAGTCAGCAAAATTTCTCTGTCAATTCTAGAGTTTTGAAAGTTGCTTACAATGAATGTACTTCCTGTTTACGTGGGTAATATTATGTCCTTCTGGAATCTTTTTTTTTTTTTGTTTCCTAAACTTTTTATTTCCCTTTATGTCTTTTATAGTATCTATATATTTTCCAATCTTTTTTTCTTTTGTTATTATTAATTAATTAATTTAATTATTAAAGATTTCTGCCTCTTTGCCGCCACCACCTCCCATTTGTCCCCCCTCCCCCAATCAAGTCTTCCTCCCTCCTCAACACAAAGAGCAATCAGGTTTCCCTGCCCTGTGGGAGGTCCAAGGACCTCCCACCTCCATCCAGGTCTATTAAGGTGAGCATCCAAACTACCTAGGCTCACACAAAGCCATTATGTGTAATAGGATCAAAAACCCATTGCCATTGTTCTTCAGTTCTCAGTAGTCCTCATTGTCCGCTATGTTCAGCGAGTCCGGTTTTGTCCCATGCTTTTTCAGACCCTGGCCAGCTGGCCTTGGTGAGTTCCCGATAGAATATCCCCATTGCCTCAGTGTGTGGTGCACCCCTCGCGATCCTGAGTTCCTTGCTTGTGCTCTCTCTCCTTCTGCTCCTCCTTTGGATCATGAGACGTCAGTCCAGTGCTCCAATGTTGGTCTCTGTCTCTGTCTTTTTTCATCGCCTGATGAAGGTTAATATTCAGGAGGATGCTTATATGTTTTTCTTTGGGTTCACCTTCTTATTTAGCTTCTCTAGAATCACGAATTATAGTCTCAATGTCCTTTATTTATGGCTAGAAAGCAAATATGAGTGAGTACATCCCATGTTCCTTTTTTTGGGTCTGGCTTAACTCACTCAGGATAGTGTTTTCAATTTCCGTCCATTTGCATGCAAAATTCAGGAAGTCATTGTTTTTTACTGCTGAGTAGTACTCTAATATGTATATATTCCATACTTTCTTCATCCATTCTTCCATTGAAGGGCATCTAGGTTGTTTCCAGGTTCTGGCTATTACAAACAATGCTGCTATGAACATAGTTGAGCATATATTTCTGTTGTATGATAGGGCATCTCTTGGGTATATTCCCAATAGTGGTATTGCTGGGTCGAGAGGTAGGTTGAACCCGACTTTCCTGAGAAACCGCCACACTGCTTTCCAAAGTGGTTGCACAAGTTTGCATTCCCACCAGCAATGGATGAGTGTGCCCCTTTCTCCACAACCTCTCCAGCAGAGGCTGTCATTGGTGTTTTTGATTTTAGCCATTCTGACAGGTGTAAGATGGTATCTTAATGTTGTCTTGATTTGCATTTCCCTGATTGCTAAGGAAGTTGAGCATGATCTTAAGTGTCTTTTGGCCATTTGAACTTCTTCTGTTGAAAATTCTCTGTTCAGCTCAGTGCCCCATTTTATAATTGGATTGATTAACCTTTTACGGTCTAATTTCTTGAGTTCTTTATATATTTTGGATATCAGACCTTTGTCAGTTGCGGGGTTGGTGAAGATCTTCTCCCAGTCAGTGGGTTGCCTTTCTGTCTTAGTGACAGTGTCCTTTGCTTTACAGAAGCTTCTCAGTCTCAGGAGGTCCCATTTATTCAATGATGTCCTTAGTGTTTATGCTGCTGGGGTTATACGTAGGAAGTGTTCTCCTCTGCCCATGTGTTGTAGAGTACTTCCCATTTTCTCTTCTATCAGGTTCAGTGTGTTTGGACTGATATTGAGGTCTTTAATCCATTTGGACTTGAGTTTTGTGCATGGTGATAGATATGGATCTATTTTCATTCTTCTACAGATTGACATCCAGTGTGGCCAGCACAATTTGTTGAAGATGCTCTCTTTTTTCCATTGTATACTTTTATCTCCTTTATCGAAAATCAGGTGTTCATAGTTTTTTGGACTAAAGTCAGGGTCTTCTATTCGATTCCATTGGTCGACTTCTCTGTTTTTATGCCAATACCAAGCTGTTTTCAATACTGTAGCTCTGTAATAGAGTTTGTAGTCAGGGATGGTAATGCCTCCAGATGGTCCTTTATTGTATAAGATTGTTTTGGCTATCCTGGGTTTTTTGTTTTTCCATATAAAGTTGATTATTGTCTTCTCCAGATCTGTGAAGAATTTTGATGGGATTTTGATGAGGATTGCATTGAATCTATAGATTGCTTTTGGTAGAATTGCCATTTTTACTATGTTGATCCTCCCAATCCAAGAGCAAGGGAGATCCTTCCATTTTCTGGTGTCCTCTTCAATTTCTTTCTTCAAAGACTTAGTTCTTGCCAAACAGATCTTTCACTTCCTTGGTCAGAGTTACCCCAAGATATTTTATGTTATTTGTGGCTATCGTGAAAGGTGATGATTCTCTGATTTCCCTCTCTGCTTCCTTATCCTTAGTGTATAGGAAGGCAACTGATTTTTTGGAGTTGATTTTGTAACCTGCCACATTCCCAAAGGTGTTTATCAGCTGTAGGAGTTCTTTGGTAGAGTTTTTGGGGTCGCTTATGTATACTATCATATCATCTGTAAATAATGAAAGATTAACTTCTTCCTTTCCAATATGGATCCCCTTGATCCCCTTATGTTGTCTTATTGCTATTGCTAGAACTTCAAGCACTATATTGAAGAGGTACGGAGAGAGTGGACATCCTTGTCGTGTTCCTGATTTTTGTGGGATGGCTTTGAGTTTTTCTCCATTTAATTTAATGTTAGCTGTCGGCTTGCTGTAAATAGCTTTTATTATATTTAGGTATGACCCTTGTATCTCTAATCTCTCCAAGACCTTTATCATAAAGGGGTGTTGAATTTTGTCGAATGCTTTTACAACATCTAATGAAATGATCATATGGTTTTTTTCTTTCAGTTTATTTATATGGTTGATTACATTGATAGATTTGCGTATGTTGAACCAGCCCTGCATCTCTGGAATGAAGCCTACTTGATCATAATGGATAACTTTTCTAATGTGTTCTTGGATTCGGTTTGCCAGTATTTTATTGAGAATTTTTGCATCGATGTTCATGAGTGAGATAGGCCTGTAATTCTCTTTCTTGGTTGGGTCTTTGTGTGGTTTTGGTATCAGGGTAACTATAGCTTCTAAAAAGGAATTTGGCATGACTCTTCTGTTTCTATATTGTGAAACACATTAAGGAGTATATGTATTAGCTCTTCTTGGAAGTTCTGGTAAAATTCTGCATTGAAACCATCTGGTCCTGGGCTTTTTTTGGAAGGGAGATTTTTGATAACTGTTTCTAATTCTTCGCGACTAACCGGTCTATTTAGATCATTCACCTGGTCTTGGTTTAGGTTTGGTATATGGTACTTATCTAAAAAAGTGTCCATTTCTTTTGCATTTTCCAGTTTTGTGGCATACAGTCTTTTGTAGTAAGATCTAATGATTCTCTGAATTTCCTCTGTGTCTGTGGTTATGTCCCCCTTTTCATTTCTGATCTTAATTATTTGCATGTTCTCTCTCTGTCGTTTAATTAGTTTTGATAGGGGTTTGTCAATCTTGTTGATTTTATCCAAGAACTAACTTTTTGTTTCATTGATTCTTTGGACCTTTTTCTGTGTTTCTATTTTGTTGATTTCTGCCCTCAGTTTGATTATTTCCAGTCTTCTACTCCTGCTGGGCATGTCTGCTTCTTTATTTTCTATAGCTTTCAGGTATGTTGTTAGGTCCCCAATGTATGCTTTCTCCGTTTTCTTAAGTGGGCACTTAGTGCTATGAACTTTCCTATGAGCACTGCTTTCATCGTGTTCGATAGGTTTGAGTATGTTGTCTCTTTGTTTTCATTAAGTTCAAGGAAGACTTTATTTTTTTTATTCTTTTTTAATTAAAATTTCCACCTTCTCCCCGTTTCCCATTTCCCTCCCCTCCTCCCAAATATTGCCCCCTCCCCCCAGTCCCTTCCCCCTATCCCCACTCCTCTTCTTCTCCCCCCACACCATTCCCCCTCCCTCTCGATACTGAAGAGCAGTCCAAAGTCTCTGCCCTGCGGGAAGACGAAGGTCTTCTATCTAGGTCCAGGAAGGTGAGCGTCTAAACAGGCTAAGCACCCACAAAGCCAGTACATGTATCAGGATCGAAACCTAGTGCCATTGTCCTTGGCTTCTCATCAGCCTTCATTGTCCGCCATGTTCAGAGAGTCCAGGTTCAACCCATGCTTATTCGGTCCCAGTCCAGCTGGCCTTGGTGGGCTCACAATAAATCAGTTCCACTGTCACAGTGGGTGGGTGCATCCTTCGTGGTCCTGGTTTCCTTGCTCATGTTCTCCCTCCTTCTGTTCCTCATTTGGACCTTAATAGCTCAGACCGTTGCTCGAAACTGAGACTCTGTCTCTACCTCGATCCATCACCAGATGAAGGTTCTAAGGTGATATGCAAGATATTCATCAGTATAGGATAGGGTCATTTCAGGTTCCCTCTCCTTAGTTGCCCAAGGTACCAGCTGGGGACATCTCCCTGGACACCTGCTAACCCCTCTAGAGTCAAGTTTCTAGGAATACTTTAATTTCTTTCTTAATTTCTTCCTTGACCCAGGTGTGGTTCAGTAGTTGACTGTTCAGTTTCCATGAGTTTGTCAGCTTTCTGGGGTAGCATTGTTGTTGCCTTCTAACTTTAATCTGTGGTGATCTGATAAGACACACGTGGACAATGATTTTTTTGTATCTGTGGAGGTTTCCTTTGTTTCCAAGTATGTGGTCAATTTTCGAGAAGGTTCCATGAGCTGCAGAGAAGAAGGTGTATTCTTTCCTATTTGGGTGGAGTGTCCTATAGATGTCTGTTAAATCCATTTGATTCATTACCTCCAACAATTCTCTTAATTCTCTATTAGTTTTCTGTCTGATTGACCTGTCCATTGGTGAGAGAGGTGTGTTGAGGTCTCCTACTACTAGTGTGTGTGTGATTTGATGTCTGCCTTGAGTTTTAGCAATATTTCTTTTACATAAGTGGGTGCTTTTATATAGGGGCATAGATATTCAGGATTGAGGCTTCATCCTGCTGAATTGTTCCTGTTATGAGTATAAAGTGTCCCTCTTGATCTCTTCTGATTGATTTTAGTTTGAAGTCAGTTTTGTTAGAAATTAGTATGGCCACACCTGCTTTTTTTCTTAGGACCGTTTGCTTGAAAAACCTTTTCCCAACCCTTTACTCTGACTAGATGCCTGTCTTTGTGGTTGAGATGAGTTTCTTGCAAACAGCAGACTGTTGGATTCTGTTTTCGTATCCAATCTCTTAGCCTGTGCCTTTTTATTGGTGAATTGAGACCATTAATATTAAGTGATATTAATGACCAGTGGTTGTTAACTCCGGCTATTCTTATTGCTTTTGGTAGAAGAGTTTGTGTGTCTCCCTTCTTTGAGTTGTGCTGTTGAATGGTCGCTAGATGCCTGGGTTACTGTAGGCAGTGTTGGCAATGTTGGATTCCTTGGGTTGTGATTTTCCTTCTATTTTTATAGGGCTGGATTTGTGACTACGTATTGTTTAAATTTGTTCTTCTCCTGGAATGTCTTGTTTTCTCCATTGATAGTGAATGATAGCTTGGCTGGGTATAGTAGTTTGGGTTTGCATCCATGGTCTCTTAGTTTCTGCAGGACCTTCTGGCTTTCATGGTTTCCATAGAGAAGTCAGGTGTAAGTCTGATCGGTTTACCTTTATAAGTTGCTTGCCCTTTTTCCTTTGCAGCTCTTAATATTCTTTCTTTAATCTGTATATTTTGTGTTTTGATTATTATATGGCAAGGGGACTTTTTTTGATCCAGTCTGTTTGGTGTACTGTATGCTTCTTGAATATTCAAAGGAATATCTTTCTTTCTGTTGGGAAAGTTTTCTTCCATAATTTTGTTAAAAATATTTTCTGGACCTTTGAGCTGTGCCTCTTCTCCTTCTTCTATCCCTATTATTCTTAGGTTTGGTCTTTTTATTGTGTCCCATATTTCCTGAATGTTTTGTGATGAGAATTTGTTGGTTTTGGTGTTTTCTTTGATTAGTCCGTTTATTTTCTCTATGGTGTCTTCAGAATCTGAGATTCTTTCTTCTATCTCTTTTATTCTATTGATTATGCTTGTTTCTGTAGTCTCTGCTCATTGACCTATATTTGCCATATCCAACTGGTCCTCAGTTTGTGTTTTCTTCCTTGCTTCCATTTCACTTTTCAATTCTTGGACTGTTTCCATTACCTGTTTGATCGTTGTTTTTTGGCTTCCCAGGGGATCATTTACGTATTTACTCATTTCTTCAAACTTTTTGTTATACTTCTCATCCATTTCTATGAGGGCGTTTTTTTACATGTTGTTTAAGGGACTCTATTGCTTTCAAAAAGTCAGTTTTTTCCTCTTCTCCTATGTTAGGATGTTCAAGTCCATGTGTTGTAAGGTCATTGGGTTCTGGTGTTTTCATGTTGTTTTTCAGATTGTTGGGTGAATTCTTGCCTTGGTGTCTGCCCATCTCCTCTTATCGATGCTATCTAATGGGTTTGATTTAATTGTAGCGGGGCGATCTGCTCTCAATGCGGGCTTCACTGTTTCTTGCCCGCACTATCCCACATCCAGTGCCTCAGCTGCCTGGGCCCACCTGCCCGCCGGTGCCTCCGCCGCCCGGACTTGCCTGCCTGCCGGTGCCTCTGCCGCCTAGGCCTGCCTGCCGGTGCCTCCGCCGCCTAGGCCTGCCTGCGCGCCGGTCCTTCTGGAAACTTTGATGGAGTTAAAGAATAGATAGTTTTGTTTTTGTTTTGTCTAATTTTACTATGTTAAAGTTAAATCCTTCTTTTTTAAGTAGACGGAAAATGGGAGGTGATGTGAGAAGTCCTTCTGTATATGTATCACTTTTATTCGTTAATGAATAAAGAAGTTGCTTGGACCTATGCCAGGACAACTAGAGCTAGGCAGAAAAGCTAAACTGAATGCTGGGAGAAAGAAGGTGGAGTCAGTGGGATGCCCTGTAGCCGCTGTAGGAGAAAGAAGCCATTGTGCTGGTACCGGTAAACCATGAGCTCTGTCGTAAAATATAAAATAATAGAAATGGATTAATTTAAGATGTAATTGCTAGATAGAAATATGCATAAGTTAATAAGCTAAGCAGTCTTTTAATTAATACAGTTTCTGTGTGATCATTTTGGTCTGGGCAGCTGGGTATGAACGAATGGCCTCAGCCAACAAATAGCCATCCATGTTTTTCATACTTATAGTTAGGCTAATCAGGTTCTTTAGATAGATAGAGATTATATTCTGCATAGATAGGCAATATTTAACCACTTCAAAAAGTTGTAGACTATGGCATTTAAAAAAACATAGGGTTCTGTTGACATGAGACATGACTGATCCTGGCAGCACTGATCTGTTTCCAAGAGAATGTTGGGCACTGAAGTCGCTCAACTTGAAGCTTGTTTTCTTCTTGTTAAAACTGGCCTTTGGGCAAGGAATTGCCCCTGCCTTAACCACTGACAAAATTCACAGTGTCTAAACTGGACAAGCAGGTTACAAGAAAAAAGACTGCTAAACCTTGCCAAGACAGGGTAAGAAGGTTTTAAAAACCTTTCTGCCTCTGAAAATGGTCTGTCAGGTATTCGATGGGGTTGATTTACTAGATAGTCATGGTTACTGTCCTCTCATGACTTAGCCAACTCATTTCTAATACAAAACTTAGACTTAAGATAATTATTGAAACACTTAGCATATGTGTTTTGCTTAATATTGTTTATCCTGGTTGTAATTCTAAATTTTATACTTGATATCTGTTTCTAGTGTTATAATTTTGTATTGCATTTGGAACTCTTTTTTTAGACAAAAGGAGGAGGCACTGGGGGAACTCCTTTATCCAATGGCCTTTGAGATGCTGGCCTACTTTGGACATGGCCCTGGTTCCTATAAAAACAGATGTAGAAATATTCGCAACTACTTGGCTGGTGGATTCAGTTCCTATTCCTTGCTTGTGCAGAAGACCATTGATCTATGAATCTACCCCTAAATAAAGAACCCTTTATTATACTCCATTCTGAGCTAGTGTGGGACTACTTTATTTTAATTACCAAAATCAGAACATATATTTTTGTCTGAATTTGGGTCACTTTGCTTGGTGCATTTTCCATATCCATCAATTCTGCAAATTTCATGATTTTATTTTTTATAACTGAATAAAATCTCATTATGTATATTTTCTATATTTTCATTATTCAGTCATGTGTTGATGGAGATTTAAGAAATGTTCATAAGTCCTCAGGTTGGTGCAGATCTATGGAACATAGATATGCTCAACTGTGCAGCCACTGTTTCCAGTGCTCTGAGATAATAGAAATATAAGACCTTGCTAAAGGAAGTGAATTGAACCCGTTACCTATATGTTTCAATTAGACTTTGTATTTACTTCACAAAATATAAATTAAATATTGATCCTGTGGTGTGAGTTTCAGGGGAGTGTGTGCCCCATGTGTAGTAAAAGTTTCACGTAAATTAAGGGAGATGAAAGGTGAAAGATCTCACCAAAGCAAGATCAAAGATCAACAGCCATAGGTTTGGTTGTTGAAAAGAAATCCTGAATACAGAATTGTACTCCCATAGAACAACTTCATTAGAATCAATAACTTTGCTCATCACCAACAATCAAGTGACATTTTATCTAAGCAAGAGTACTACCATGTAAACTAAATCTTCCATGCTTTGTATTGTAGTTCTTCATGTTTATTTCTAAGTTTCTCATGTTTGGCTAAAATACAGCATAACTTCCTGACACTACAGCCTATGCACTAGGTATTTCAAAGAACTATTTCATCAGTGGGCATTGTCCACTGTTTAACCCAGTGTTTGCATAGTGAGCTGCAGAAGTTGTAGCACACAGTGAGTGTGTGTGGGGTTATTACTGAAGCTATATTTATAAGTATGAGTATACATTTCTGCTGGAAGGAAGTTCCTGGTGATTTTCATCATCTGGATTCCCACCAAAAGGTCTTCCTGGTAGAAGAACAGAAGTGACGATCTCTTGAGGACTCTTGTCATTTCCAGTGATGCATCTGTCATTCCATGCAAAAAGGTGCTCGAGGAGAAGCTGACAGTTGACTGTACTTACAAGTCATGGAAAAATATGTTATTCTATAGCCTGGGGAGATGGCTCAGTTAATAAATAGCTTTCTATGCAAGCACAAGAGTCTAAGTTTGTTTCCAAACTTCCATGTAAGAGACCAGAAGTGGTGGCACATTCTCATCCTACTGTTGGCACAGAGACAGGAGCCTCCTGGGGACTTGCTGGCCAGGCAGTTTAGACTATTTAGCATCCTCCAGTCCAATGAGAAACTCTGTTTCAAAAAATAAGATGGAGGGCATCTGGGGAATGATACCTGAAGTTGAACTCTGACGTGCACATGTATATGCACACATATGTGTACACATGTACACACACTTGTGCATATATGTACACTATAACTAACTAAGGAAGAAAAGAATAAGAGACTTAAAACTACAGAAATTCACCAGTCTGTCAAACTACGCAAAGCATGCATATTAGCAACTTTTTGTGTCACTCTGACCAAAATATCTTACAGAAGTAACATAAGGGAAGAATTTATTTTAGTTTATGGTTTTGATGGCTACCCGAGCTTGGACAGAACATCATGGCAGCAGATACATGTAGTACAGAAGGGATGTTCACTTTGTGATAGACCAGGAAGCATGACAGGATATGACCAAAGATAATGTGAGCCCAAGAACATGGTCACACTGACCTACTTCCTCTAGCTTGGTCCCACCTAGTAAATATCCAGAACTTCCTCAAATGTCACTACCAGCTAGAGTTTAAACATTCAAATCATGAGTCTAGGTGGGGCATTTCTTAGTCAAACTACAACAATAAGGTAACACAGCTGGGAAGATATATATATATATATATATATATATATATATATATATATATATATATATACACACACACATCTAGATCAAATGGAGGATACTATTTCTTTCAGGTCAACTTGCCTGAAAGAACTATCAATTCATGAGTGCCGAAAACCACTCACATACAGTTTTGTGCTTTGAATGTGAGATAAGCCTAGAGACTCATGTGTTTCAAAGCTTGGTTCCAACCTGGTAATGTTGTTAGAATAAACTGAAGGACCTCCAGGAGGTAGGGCCTCCCTGGAGGAAGGAGGTCACTGAAGACAAACCTTAAGACTTCGTAGCCCAGCTGTACTTCCTCTTCACTTTCTGCCTCTGTACCATTGATGTGACATGACCCATGCTCCTGCTGTTATGCTTCCCTGCCAGATACACTATCTTTCCTATCCTGATGGATGCTTCCTATCTTTTTAAATACTCTATCAGCAAACCATGGCTGTGCAGATACTGCAAGCCAGGAATTAGTCTGTTTATGTGATTACTCAATAGACTTTTAGCAATACAGGGGAACAGGCAAACCCTTTAAGCTTATGTGACTCATTATACATTCAAAATACACTGGGAAGAATATATGAAGAGAGGAAATTATGAAGTCAGCTTTTGCAAGCAAACTGCATTGTCTAGAAGAATTTTAAAAGGATGACTACAGCATTGTGTTTGCCAGTAATAGAGTTCAACATCTATCTACTAGAGAAAGAAATCTTCTTTAGTTTAGCCATTCTTTGTTGTGGCTTAATGTCAAGTTTCCTCTTTTGTATGAGCAAAACATTGACTTTGCTTAAGAGTTCAGCCCTTCCTACTTAGTGGGCAGAATTCCTATATGTTTACTTTAGGGGACAAGAGGAGGTAAGGAAGGGGATGACAATGACAGGATGGCTGCTGTTGTTCCAAATGTAATATTTTCAGGTATAAATATTAAGGACTAGGGTGTGAGCAGTGAGATTTTCTTCCAGATTTGTTTATTTTTTGTCAAGGGAGAACACTGATTTTTTTAAGACCTACATTCTAGTTTTATTGACACAATCCACAATTTTGCCTCAATTCCTACTAGATGTAATTGTGGCATTTACATATCTTATGTAAAGAAAAATCAAGGGAGAAAAAATAGACTTTTTTTAGTGTTATATTCCCTCATTGACTTAAAAAATTATCTTTGGTGGGTAGAATAAGAGTTTGGCAATCTGTGGAGCCTGTGAGTATGTTACCTTGTATTGTAGGTGGGGTTATTCTAAAGATGTTTTTCAAAATTAGCTTGCGTTAGTTGTAAAAAACTAGTATATTTCATGATGACATTTTCATAAGTGTACATTGAGTACATTCATCTAGTTACCCTCTCGTTTGTTTGTGTTCATGTGTATATATGGGGCACATGGACATGTGTATGAGCTGGTGACCTACTCTATCACTTTGTGCCTCATTCCTTTCAGTCAGAGTCTTTCATTGAATTGGAGTCAGGCTGTAAGCCAGGAAGCATCAGTGATCCCTACTGTTTCTGCTTAGATTCCAGGCTCATGTGTGGGACATTGTTGGCTTTTTATGTGGGTGCTGGGTCCTCATGCTTACACAACAAGTGCTTTATTCAGCCATTTTCCCAGCCCTGTCCCCCATGACTGTCTCTTCCGCTTTCAGTTCCTCCTGTAATTTCATGTCTTTTTCTTTCCATATTCCAAAGTTGAAAGAAATATGATACTTGTCTGTCTGAGTTTGCCACTCAACACTCAACATGATATTCTCTACCTCCAGCTATTTTCCTACAAATTACAGAATTTAGTTCTTTGTGCCTGAATATGACTTTTCCACATATGTGTGCATACTTTCCTTACCAATTTGTCTACTGCTGGTAGCCAGCCTGTATTCATATCTTGGCTATTACTATGAATATAGCAGCTATAACCATGGTATGCAGGTGTCTCTGTGGTGTGCTGACTTAAAGTCTTCATGGCACACACCTAAGAATGATACTACATCATTATGTGGGTGTTCTCATTTTATTTTTAACTTTTGAGGATCACCAATACTGATTTCCATAGTGTAATTGGAAGCTCTTGAGATCCAGAAATTACTTTAAATCATCTGAGTGGACTGGTATGTGAAGTCCTTCTGTATATGTCTTGCTTTTATTGGTTAATGAATAAAGAATCTGTCTCGGGCCTGGCAGGGCAGAATAGAGGTAGGCAGGGAAAACTAAATTGAATACTTGGAGAAAGAAGGTGGAGTCAGGAGATGCCATGTATCTGCCACAGGAACAAATGAGCCAGAACCTTGCTGGTAAGCCACAAACATGTGGCAATACACAGATTAATAGAAATGGGTTAAATTACAGTTTTTGTGTGGTTATTTTGGGGTTCAGCAGCCAGGAACAAACAAGTGGCCTCATACAGCAGTGGACCCTACATACTTTCAGAATTTGGTTATTTATTTATTCCTTGTGTGTATGCACATGCATGCATGTGAATGCATTTTATATGAAGTGTATATGGATGTGGAGGCCAGAAGACAACCTCTGTAGTAGGAGTGTGGGCCGCATCTCACCACCTGGCTAGCTTAGCCCCCAAAATAACCACACAGAAATTGTATTAATTAAATCACTGCCTGGCCCATTATTTCTAGCCTCTTATTGGCTAACTCTTACATATTAGTTTAACCCATCTCCATTAATGTGTAGTGCCACTTGACTGTGACTTACCAGCATGAGTCTAACCAGCGTCTGTCTCAGGCAGGAGGACCATGGCATCTGCCCGTCTCTGCTTTCTTCCTCCCAGAATTCTGTTCTGTCTTCCCTGCCTACCTGAGTTCCATCCTATCAACTAGGCCAAGGCAGTTTATTTAATAACCAATGGAAGCAACACAAATACAAAAGGGCCTTCTATACCAAACCTCACATGTTGTTTCTCATACGTTTCCCCCCCTCTTCTCTCTCTCTCTCTCTCTCTCTCTCTCTCTCTCTCTCACAAGGATTTTGAAGCCCAGGCTGGCTGACCTAAACTCATGATACAGTTGGAAACAAACTTGAACTTCTGATACTCTTGCCTCTACCTTATGATTCCTTGGTTTACTGTTGTGTACCACCATGCCAGATTTATATGGTGCTGAGTGTGGAGCCTAAGACTTTATGCATACTGGATAGAAACTTTACTAGCTGAACCATATCTCTAGCCCCCACCTTATTTGGAGACAGAGTCTCTAAGTGGCCAGAAACTTCCTAAATATACTAGTCTGGTTGGTCAGAGAGCCAAGGAATCCACTTGTCTCTGCCTCTGTAGTGCTGTGATTACAAATGAATAGTTGCTGTGAGCTCATGTTTGCAACAACCATATCATGTCTGAAAAAATGATGTTTTTCAGTATTTTTCCCTGACCTCTTGCTCTTAGAATCTTTCTGCTTCCTCTTCTACAATGATCCCTGAACATTGCAGGGAGATCATGTGATATCCATGTTCCATTTAGGGCTGAGCAGAAGATTGTTGCTTTTTGCAAATGAGACATTCCCCTTAGTGTTCTGTTCTGTCCTGTCTGTCTGTCTGTCTGTCTATATACTATCTGTCTGTCTTAGGGTTTTATTGCTGCAAAGACACACCATGACCATGACATCTGCTATAAGGGAAAACCTTTAATTGGGGCTGGCTTGCAATTTGGAGGTTAGTCCATTATCAGCTTGGCAGCACCGCTGGAGAGGAGAGTCCTGCATCTTGATCTGCAGGCAGTAGGAAGTAAACTAAGACATACTTCCTCAACAATTCCACACCTACTCCAACAAGAACACACCTCCTAATAGTGCTACTTCATGTGCATATATGGGGGCCAATTACATTCAAACCATCTATCTATCTATCTATCTATCTATCTATCTATCTATCTATCATCTATCTATCTACCTCTCTCTATATATCCATCCACCCACTCACCTACTCACCCATTTATCATTATTTATTATCATCTGTCTATCCAACCAGCACCAATCTATAGAGCTATCATATATTTTTATCTATATAATCTATGTTGCATCAATTTTTACATCTATCATCCATGTATGGGTAAATGTATCTATCTATCTATCTATCTATCTATCTATCTATCTATCTATCTATCTATCATCTATCTACCTACCTATCACCTATTAGCCCCCTAATCATTTATCTGTCTATCATCAATATCTTTCCATTATCTATTCTTCTCTCCCTTGTCTTCTCATCTGTTGGCTCTTTTTACTTTCTTCTCTCTCATCTCCTCCTTTCACATCTCCCTCTCTCTCCTTTTTCTTTTCTCCTTTTCTCTCTCCTCTCTTTCTCTTCCTCCCCATTGGAGTTTGGCAGGTGTTAGTTTAAACCTTTCACTTAAATGTAGCTTTTATTACTGTGATACCCATTCTACTGTGAACCCTTCAATATGTTGCCCTGCTTGAAATAATGCCAATGTTTTCTTACTTTCTGCTCCTACTGTATAGATTCTTAATAGCCTCCGGAAAATTCTTCTTGACTGTACTTAGTGGACTATGTTGTTGTAGACATTAGTTCCATCTATTCCCTCTCATCCTTTCTTTTTTACTTTCTGAGATAGGAATTATGCTGTTTTGTTTCTCTCCACAAAGCCCAGCTGAGTGGAGATTGGAATCCTTTGCAGGAGCAAAGCTGTCTGCAGTGCTGCTCCACTGCTGCCTGCTCATCCAGGTGTCCTGGAGGAAGGCTTAACTCAGTCTTTGTTATTTAATTGTTCTGCTTTGTAGCAGTGCTGGGCACCAAACCAGTTACCTTGTACAAGCAAAGCAAGCAGATCTGGCCCAAGCTATGCCCAGCCTTCGGTGTTTACTTTAAAAGACTTTGTCTTAGGGACATCAGGATAGAATGATGCGAGGCACACCCATAGGCTCACACCTGACCAGTGTTAGTGCAATACAGCTCTCCTGTGCATAAAGAAAATGAACTGGTTTCCCCAACTTTGTCAGGCTTTCTTTTTCCTTTCCTCTCCTTTCTTTTTATTTTCATGTGCATGTATGTGTGCATTTTTGTGTGTTTGGGGTGTGTGCAGGTACACATGTGTACATATATATGAAGGTCAGCAACCACCCTTATGTATGGTTTTCTAGGCACCCTCCATTTTACTTTTTGAGATAGAGTCTCACCCCTAGTTCTGGAGGTCCGCAAATATGCTAGTCTAGCTGGCTAGTAAGTCCCAGAGATTCATCTGTCTCCACCTCCTTAACACTGGGATTATAAGTAGGCACCATTATGTCTGGGCTTTTAAAAAGGTGGGTACCAGGGATGGAACTCAGGACTTTGTATATTAAAGCAAACACTTGATTAACTGAGATATCTCCTGGCCTTTCCAGGGTCCCTGGATGGCTATAAAAAGCTGCCCATGCTATGGCAATGCTCTGTGTAGGCTTCATTCAGCAGGGACATTGCACATGCCCATTGGTGCTCCTTGCTTCGTGTCTAGGAACTGTCAACTGTTTTGATCAAGATAGTGGTGATCGTTGATGACTTTTGGAAGTATATTCTTCTAGACTGTGACCTCTCATACAACTTTATTATGTTCATATTTCATTATGGAGTGATTCAGTGGGAATCTGGGCTCTGGGACAACTGAGATACGACTTCCATTTAGGATTTTAATGAGCTTACATGGAATTTATGAGCATGGCACTAAAAAGTTCATCCATAAACCACGTGTAGTTGAACTTTACAAAGGGCCACACACAACTGGCTGTATCCTATGCCACATTGACATACATCCTCTGTGGTGGTTTTCATTATGCTGTTAGGAACTGATAATGAAAGAGCAAAACCAGAGCAAGAGAAGCCCTGCAAACTATTGCAGACCCCACACTTGCAGGCAAAGGGCATGACTGCTGTGGTTTCAAGCTCACTATGAATCAAATAAAATATTATGCATGGCTTCTTTGAGGCTGGAATGATCTTGTGATTCTAAGGATTAAGTTAATGCCTGGCCTTCCATAGCTCTATTCCATATCCTCCCACCCCATCCCTCGTATCACACTGTGGATTAAGTTGTGTCTGTTTCCCAGTGTGTATGTCAATGTCCCAACTCCCCAACACTTCGATATGCCACTTTATTTGAAAGTAGTTTTTCCAGAGGCAGTCAAGTTAAATGAAGTCATTTGTGTGGGTCTTTATTCAGTGTGAATCATGCCCTTATGAAAAGGGGACCCCAGAGAGACAGACAGATACAGAGAAAAGAGGGTGCATATAGATAGAACACAGGGGCAATTTTGAAGCTAGAGATAGGCTCAGAATAGAGCTTTTGCACACAACCCTGTGGACTGACTAGCTCTGAGGGTTGAGGATTTATCTCAGTGGTAGAGTACTGGTATACCAAGGGCAAAGCCCTAAATTCCCATGCCCATCTCTGAAAGAAAAGACTGAAAGAAGACCCCTCCCCCCAAAAAGGAAAAAGGGTATAAATCTAGTTTCCAGAACCATCAGGTGAGAATTTTACAAGACTAATACATTGTAGTATCTCTCATCTCTGTGGACAGTTGGTTTTAGTGTGGAGTACTTCAGTTCGGGTTTCTATTACTGCAATGAAACGCCATAACCACAAGCCAAGCTGGGGAGGAAAGGGTTTATTTTAATCAGAGTTACTTATCACTGTTTATCATCAAAAGCAGTGAGGGTGGGAACTCAAACATGGCAGAATCCTGGAGGCAGGAGCTGATGCAGAAGCCATGGACTGGTGCTGCCCGCTGGCTTGATTCTCATGGCTTGTTCAGCCTGCTTTCTTATAGAACTCAGAACCACTATCCCAGGGATGGCTCCCTGCACAATGGCCTGGACCCTTCCCCATCAATCACTAATTAAGAAAATGCCTTATAGGCTTGTCTTCACCAAGGTCTTATAATGGCATTTTCGTAATTGAGGGCTCCTTTTCTCCTGCAACTTTAGGCTGTGTTAAGTTGACATAAAACTACCCAGCACAGAGTAGTGACTGGTGATATGCATACATTTAGACAGCTGAGTAGTGC
This sequence comes from Chionomys nivalis, assembly GCF_950005125.1. Classification (NCBI taxonomy): domain Eukaryota; kingdom Metazoa; phylum Chordata; class Mammalia; order Rodentia; family Cricetidae; genus Chionomys; species Chionomys nivalis. Next base: position 44,116,433 of record NC_080112.1, on the reverse strand, counting down.
CTGTGTTGGAGAGCAGACAGGTAAAGGCTATGTTTGTTTCTGTATCTCTGCATGTTAGGTTGTATCCAAACATAGCACTACAAAACACAGTCCACTTAGTTTATAATGATTAATGTTTGTGACACATATATTTGTTTTCTCTCTATTCCTGTGGGTCTGGGTCAGCTTATGTAGGTCCCCTCGCTCTGTGCCCCACAGTCTGCCATCAAAGCCTTCAATAGCAGAATCTCCATGCCTAACTGAAGGAGGCTGTATATCTCAGCTTGTTCAAGTGACTGATGGCAGGATCATGTTTTTTTTGCCTAACTTCTGCTTTGTTCTAAATCAGCAACTAAGCCTCCATTTCTTCAAAGCCTTTTCTCATTCCTTCTCTTTCTTTGAAAAGATTTTCAAATTTTACTGAGACTTACTTACAGTGTGCATTGTTACGTAGGAATTTCCCCAGGGATTCCTGAGAACTCTTGAAAGTGTTAGATTGATGGCATTCACACGTTCTGAACATAAAGTGCCTCTTTTCAAACATTTCTTCTGCCAAATTCTCTTTTTCCCTTCTTTGAGTACTGTGAGAAATCCAGTTAGTAAAGATTGTCAACCTTATCTTTTTTTGTGTGTGTGTGTATGTGCATCTGTATTCAAGTGTGGATGTTTGTGTGTACACAAGTGCACATGCACATGGCAGGCAGAGGTTAATGTTAGGAGGTGTTTTCAGTCTCTATCTTAATTTTTTAAGACAGAGACTCTCTTAAACTGGGCTTTCCCCCACTTGCCCTCTGTCACTCTATTCCTTTGATGCTATACTGCATTGCAAGCAACACCAGCCTTACTTTCTTGTTCCCCAGTTTCTTCTTCAGATGTATTGGAACCTGTTACTAAATAAATTTATCTACTGCATTTAACTTTGTCATTATTTTCCACTTATCTCTGGTTCAATTCAACTCCAGTAGGTTATTTTTATAGTACATTATTTTAACATAATAAGTTTGTTTTACATTCAGTGTCTGTTAATTTCAATATATGAAAGTTTTGCAGGTCTGCTGTTTCTGTCTTTTGCTGATTTTCTTGTATGCTTACTGATTTGCTTTTGCTGGTGAAATATGCTTTTTCTGGGAAAAGTATTTTGAGTCTCTAAGGCTTGAGGGGGTGTGCATTCCACAGAAAGGAATCAGCCTTGCTCTGCCAGACACCAGATGGTATTGCTGCACAAAATGCGTATAGCCTTTCTGCAATAAGTATGGAAATTGAGAGTGACATTTGAAAGATTTTGTAGTAAATTGGCTTTGCCATAGCACCAATGTGAAATGTTTGTCTTTTCATACCATTTTTAAGGAATTAATTTTTATTGTGTTTTACCAAAGTTCGAGAGTTTCTGTGGATTGAAAATGAAACAGACAGCCTAGCTCCTCGGCACAGGTAATTTTAGATGCATCGCTTTTGAACTAAATTGATGGTTTAACATATTTTAGGATTCCCAAATGCTTTGAATTTCGAGTATAAATACATTTGAGTACCAATTTATATTACAACTTCTCAATATATATTCTTTCATTATTTTTTTAAAACGTTGTGTATGAGTGTAGTATATGTGTATAGTGTGTGCACGTGTGCCTGTTTCTGTGTGTGTGAAGACCATAGGCAGTCATTAGGTGTCCAGCTTGATCACTCTCCAGCTTGTTCCCTTGAGACAAACTCTCTCACTTAACCTGATGCTTACTCACTTTCTGAATAGGCTTACAGCCAACAACCCTTTTTCCACCCCTACAGTGTTTGGGTTAGAGATATCCTAGAAATTTGATGACTCAAACCCAGGTCTTCATGCTTGTGCAGCAAACTCTCTTGCCTATTGGGCCATGCCTTCAGCCTCTTTCCTAATTTCTAAATGCCTATAGAAGTATTGCAGTAGTTTCTTCATAGCACATGAGATGATTTTGCCTGAAACCTGCTCTGAGGGCGTTACTTGGTACTTCTTACAGCACCTAGGGAGAAGGGTCTCTTATTACATTTCCTACCCTGGAGAAACTCTGGCTTTGCTCATTTCCCTCCTGTACCCTGTTATGAGCCAGACACCAAATCCACCAGACTGACCGAGTATCATCAGAGAAAAGCGTCTTTGGTGTCCATTTTTGATTTTCAGCTTCTTTTTGAATTTGACTAGATAAATTCATGTTGTTTTGGAGCCCTTTGATCTTAAAATGTACATATATGTCTGTATTTATGTTTTTTAAAATAAATGAAATAGGACTCGTGAGGGTAGTAAAGGACACATTCATGTACACACATAAGAGGAGTAGAATTTGACCCCCAAAGTAGCCTGCTAGGTCCCCTATTTCTACTGCCTTCAGCTTCTCCTTGATGATTAACTTTTTCCCCTGGTAGCTTTGGAGAGTATCTTCAGCACCATGAATGTTAGTCAGTCAGGGTGAAACTTCTTCCTAGGCACCAGCTCAGCTTCTGTATTTGACAACATAAATGTTGTCCTCAGCAGTAGGGCCTTACCATCAGTTTGTGGAGAGCAACCAATATCCTTTGTCAATAGCTTGGGATATTTGAGTGTTTTCAAGGGCTCCTTTGGCCAATGATTCAACTAGATGTAACACATTCCTGGCATTCCTGGCATTGTTGTTGAGAGATGTCTATTTGGGGCTTTGACTCCCCTGATATTTGGTGATTTCATTTAGAGTTCTTTCATATATGCCTATATTGTAAGACATTTCTACAGTAGTAGGTTTCCATATGAGCCCTGAAATGGCCCTTAGTTTTAGCTGTTTCTCATATTCCTTCCTCTATTCCCTTCTGCCCTCTTGATTCCTGTTTGATCCTCCTGTTGTGGTCTCCTCCCTGTCTTTCCATAACTATATGACTCCTTTCCTTGAAAGATCCTCCCCTCTCACAAGTCCCTTGTTCCATACCTAATATCTGTAGTCCTAAAGATAGTAACTTTTCTATTGAAGTTTAAATGCTAACATCCACAAAGAAGAGAACACATACATTATTTGCCATTTTGGGTCTGGGTCGCCTCACTCATGGTGACGTTTTCTAGCTCATCTATTGCCTGTGAGTTTCATGACTTCATTTGAAACAATTTCATAACATTTCATTGTGTAGATGTACCACATTTTCATTACCTTTTCATCACTTGATGGACATATAGCCTGTTTCAAATTAATGGCTATTATGAACAGCACCAATGAACATAGATGAACGAATATCTCTGTATTAGAATATGGAGTCCTTTGGGTATATACACAAGATTGGTATAGCTGAATCTTGAAGTAGATCAATTCCTAGATTCATGAGGAACCTCCACACTGATTTCCATAGTGGTTGTGCAAGTTTGCAGTTTTATCAGCAATGAATAAGTGTATTCCTCATTTTTCATATCCTTGCCAGCTTGTTCTGTTATTTGTTTTACTGACCTTGGTCATTCTGGCTGGAGTAGGATGAAATCTCAAAGTAGTTTTAATTTTCATTTCCTTGATGACTGAGAATGTTTTTTTATTTTTTTTTATTTTATTCTAAATTAATTAAAATTTCCACCTCCTCCCCATTTCCCATTTCCCTCCCCCTCCTCCCACATATTGCCCCCTCCTCCAACTCCCCTCCCCCTATCCCCACTCCTCTTCTCCTTCCCCCACTCCATTCCCCCTCCCTCTCGATACTGAAGAGCAGCCCAAATTCCCTGCCCTGCGGGAAGACCAAGGTCCTCCCACTTCTATCTAGGTCCAGGAAGGTGAGCATCCAAACAGGCTAAGCTCCCACAAAGCCAGTTCATGTATTAGGATCGAAACCTAGTGCCATTGTCCTTGGCTTCTCATCAGCCTTCATTGTCTGCCATGTTCAGAGAGTCCAGTTTCAACCCATGCTTATTCAGTCCCAGTCCAGCTGGCCTTGGTGGGCTCCCAATAGATCAGTTCCACTGTCACAGTGGGTGGGTGCACCCCTCGTGGTCCTGACTTCCTTGCTCATGTTCTCCCTCCTTCTGCTCCTCATTTGGACCTTAAGAGCTCAGTCCGTTGCTCCAAATTGGGTCTCAGTCTCTATCTTGATCCATCGCCATCCATCTAAGGTGATATGCAAGATATTCATCAGTATAGGATAGGGTCATTTCAGGTTCCTTCTCCTCAGTTACCCAAGGTACCAGCTGGAGACATCTCCATGGACACCTGCGAGCCCCTCTAGAGTCAAGTCTCTTGCCAACCCTAAGATGGCTCCCTTAGTTAGGATATATATTTCGCTGTTCCCGTAGCCACCCTTCCTATATCCCAACCATCCCATTCCCCCAAGCTCCTTCCATCCTCCCCTTCTCACGTTTCTCACCCCATTTCCCCTTAGCCCCATGCCACCTCACCTGCAAGTTCCCAGTTTTTGCCCGGCAATCTTGTCTACTTCCCCTATCCAGGTGGATGACTATACGTTTTTCTTTGGGTTCACGTTCTTATTTAGCTTCTCTAGGATCACAAATTATATGCTCAATGTCCTTTATTTATGGCTAGAAACCAATTATGAGTGAGTACATCCCATGTTCCTCTTTTTGGGTCTGGAATAACCTCACTCAGGATAGTGTTTTCTATTTCCATCAATTTGCATGCAAAATTCGAGAAGTGATTTTTTTCTTTTTTACCGCTGAGTAGTATTCAAATATGTATATATTCCATACTTTCTTCATCCATTCTTCCATTGAAGGGCATCAAGGTTGTTTCCAGGTTCTGGCTATTACAAACAATGCTGCTATGAACATAGTTGAACAGATACTTTTGTCATATGATAGGGCATCTCTTGGGTATATTCCCAAGAGTGGTATTACTGGATCTTGGGGTAGGTTGATCCCAAATCTCCTGAGAAATCGCCACACTGATTTCCAAAGTGGTTGCACAAGTTTGCATTCCCACCAGCAATGGATGAGCGTGCCCCTTACTCCACAGCCTCTCCAGTAAAGGCTATCATTGGTGTTTTTGATTTTAGCCATTCTGACAGGTTTAAGATGGTATCTCAAAGCTGTTTTAATTTGCATTATTTCCCTTATCGCTAGGGAGGTTGAGCATGACCTTAAGTGTCTTTTGGTCATTTGAATTTCTTCTGTTGAGAATTCTCTGTTCACTTCAGTGCCCCATTTTTTTTTAATAGTATCTGAATTTTTTTATTCATTCTTTGGTAAAACTAATTTCTCTCATGTCGAGTTTTGGCTCTCTTTCTGCCTTGACCTATTCTTGATAGTCTAGGATATTTATTATACATTTTAATAAATTGGAAAGTCCTACAAACCAGCAGGCACCTGGATCTTTTTATTTATTTATTTATTTATTAAAGATTTCTGCCTTCTCCCCGCCACCACCTCCCATTTCCCTCCTCCTCCCCCATCAAGGCCCCCTCCCTCATCATCCCTAAGAGTAATCAGTGCCCCATTTTTAATTGGGTTAATTAGCATTTTAAAGTCTAGTTTCTTGAGTTCTTTATATATTTTGGAGATCAGACCTTTGTCTGTTGCAGGGTTGGTGAAGATCTTCTCCCAGTCAGTGGGTTGCCTTTTTGTCTTAGTGATAGTGTCCTTTGCTTTACAGAAGCTTCTCAGTTTCAGGAGGTCCCATTTATTCAATGTTGTCCTTAATGTCTGTGCTGCTGGGGATATACATAGGAAGTGATCTCCTGTACCCATATGTTGTAGAGTACTTCCCACTTTTTCTTCTATCAGGTTCAGTGTGTTCAGACTGATATTGAGGTCTTTAATCCATTTGGACATGAGTTTTGTGCATGGAGATAGATATGGATCTATTTTCATTCTTCTACAGGTTGACAACCAGTTCTGCCAGCACCATATGTTGAAGATGCTTTCTTTCTTCCATTGAATACTTTTAGCTCCTTTATCAAAAATCAGGTGTTCATATGTTTGTGGGTTAAAATCAGGGTCTTCTACTCTATTCCTTCTCTGTTTGTATGCCAATACCAAGCTGTTTTCAATACTGAAGCTCTGTAATAGAGTTTGAAGTCAGGGATGGTAATGCCTCTAGACGGTCCTTATTGTATAAGATTGTTTTGGTTATCCTGAGTATTTTGTTTTTCCATATAAAGTTGATTAATGTCCTCTCAAGATCTGTGAAGAATTTTGATGGGATTTTAATGGGGATTGCATTGAATCTATAAATTGCCCTTGGTAGAATTGCCATTTTTACTATGTTGATCCTCCCAATCCAAGAGTAAGGGAGATCCTTCCACTTTCTGGTATCCTCCTAAATTTCTTTCTTCAAAGACTTAAAGTTCTTATCAAATAGATCCTTCACTTCCTTGGTTAGAGTTACCCCAAGATATTTTATGCTATTTGTGGCTATCGTGAAGTGTGATGTTTCTCTGATTTCCCTCTCTGCTTCCTTATCCTTTGTGTATAGGAAGGCAACTGATTTTTTGGAATTGATCTTGTATCCTGCCACGCTTCTAAAGGTGTTTATCAGCTGTAGGAGTTCTTTGCTGGAGTTTTTGGAGTCGCTTATGTACACTATCATATCATCTGCAAATAATGAAAGTTTAACTTCTTCCTTTCCAATTTGAATCCCTTTGATCCCCTTATGTTGTCTTATTGCTATCGCTAGAATTTCAAGCACTATATTCAAGAGGTATGGAGAGAGTGGACAGCCTTGGCGTGTTCCTGATTTTAGTGGAATAGCTTTGAGTTTCTCTCCATTTAATTTGATGTTAGCTGTCGGCTTGCTATAAATAGCTTTTATTATAGTTAGGTACGACCCTTGTATCCCTAATCTCTCTAAGACCTTTATCATAAAGGGATGTTGAATTTTGTCAAATGCATTTTCAGCATCTAATGAAATGATCATATGGTTTTTATCTTTCATTTATTTATATGGTGGATTACAATGATAGATTTGCGTATGTTGAACCAGCCCTGCATCTCAGGGATGAAGCCTACTTGATCATAATGGATAATTTTTCTAATGTGTTCTTTGATCCGGTTTTCCAATATTTTATTGAGGATTTTCGCATCAATGTTCATGAGTGAGATTGGCCTGTAATTCTCTTTCTTGTTTGGGTCTTTGTGTGGATTTGGTATCAGAGTAACTGCAGCTTCATAAAGAGAATTTGGCAATGACTTCTCTGTTTCTACATTGTGAAATACATTAAGGAGTATAGGTATTAGGTCTTCTTGGAAGTTCTGGTAGAATTCTGCATTGAAGCCGTCTGGACCTGGGCATTTTTGGTAGGGAGGTTTTTTATAACAACTTCTAATTTTTAATGACTAACAGGTCTATTTAGATTGTTCACCTGGTCCTGGTTTAACTTTGGTATATGGTACTTATCTAAATATGTGTCCATTTCTTTTACATTTTCCAATTTTGTGGCATTCAGGCTTTTGTGGTATGATCTAATGATTCTCTGAATTTCCTCTGTGTCTGTGATTATGTCCCCCTTTTCGTTTCTGATCTTGTTAATTCGTGTATTCTCTCTCCACCATTTGATTAGTTTGGAAAAGGGTTTATCAATCTTGTTGATTTTCTCCAAGAACCAGCTTTTTCTTTCATTGATTCTTTGGATTGTTTTCTGTGTTTCTACTTTGTTGATTTCAGCCCTCAGTTTGATTATTTCTAGTCTTCTACTCCTAGGTGAGTCTGCTTCTTTTTTTCTAGAGCTTTCAGGTGGGCTGTTAAGTCTCCAATGTGTGCTTTCTCCGTTCTCTTTAAGTGGGCACTTAGTGCTATAAACTTTCCTCTTAGCACTGCTTTCATAGTGTCCCATAGGTTTGAGTATGTTGAGTCTTCATTTTCATTGAGTTCAAGAAAGACTTTAATTTCTTTCTTTATTTCTTCCTTGATCCAGGTGTGGTTCTGTAGTTGACTGTCCAATTTCCATGAGTTCATAGGCTTTCTGGGGGTAGCATTGTTGTTGAAATCTAACTTTAATCCATGGTGATCTGATAAGACACAGGTGGTTAGTAATATTTTTTGTAACTGTGTAAGTTTGCTTTGTTACCGAGTATGTGGTCAATTTTTGAGAAAGTTCCATGAGCTGCAGAGAAAAAGGTATATTCTTTCCTATTTAGGTAGTATGTTCTATAGATGTCCGTTAAGTCCATTTGATTCATTACCTCCCTTAATCCTCTTATTTCTCTGTTAGGTTTCTGTCTGCTTGACCTGTCCATTGGTGAGAGAGGAGTGTTGAAATCTCCCACTATTAGTGTGTGTGGTTTGATGACTGCCTTGAATTTTAGTAATGTTTCTTTTACATAAGTGGGTGCTTTTATATTAGGGGCATAGATATTCAGGATTGAGACTTCATCCTCATGAATTGTTCCTGTTATGAGTAAATAATGTCCCTCTCCATCTCTTCTGATTGATTTTAGTTTGAAGTCAACCTTGTTAGAAATTAGTATTGTCACACCTGTTTGTTTCTTAGGTCCGTTTACTTGATAAACCTTTTTCCAGCCCTTTACTCTGAGTAGATATCTGTCTTTGTGGTTGAGGTGTGTTTCTTGTAAACAGCAGAATGTTGGATCTTGTTTTCGTATCCAATCTCTTAGCCTGTGTCTCTTTATAGGTGAGTTGAGTCCATTGATATTAAGTGATATTAATGACCAGTGGTTGTTAACTCCAGTCTTTCTTTCTTTGTTTCTTTGTTTCTTTGTTTCTTTGTTTCTTTGTTTCTTTGTTTCTTTCTTTCTTTCTTTCTTTCTTTCTTTCTTTCTTTCTTTCTTTCTTTCTTTTTTTGTAGTAGAGTTTGTGTGTTTCCCTTCTTCAAGTTGTGCTGGTGAAGGGTCATTAGATGTCTGAGTTATTGTGGGCATTGTTGGACTCCTTGGGTTGTGATTTTCCTTCAATTACTTTCTGTGAGGGTGGATTTGTGGCTACGTATTGTTTAAATTTGTTTTTATCCTGGAATTTTTTTTCCTCCATTTATAGTGAACAAAAACTTGGCTGCGTATAGTAGTCTGGGCTTCCTTCCATGGTCTCTTAGTTTCTGCAGTACACCTGTCCAGGACCTTCTGGCTTTCATGATTTCCATAGAGAAGTCAGGTGTAAGTCTGATAGGTTTACCTTTATAAGTAACTTGCCCTTTTTCCTTTGCAGCTCTTAATATTCTTTCTTTATTCTGTATGTTTTGTGTTTTGATTATTATATGACAAGGAGATTTTTTTTTTTGATCCAGTCTATTCTGTATGCTTCTTGGACCTTCAAAGGAATATCTTTCTTAAGGTTTGGAAAGTTTTCTTCTATAATTTTATTAAATATATTTTCTGGACCATTGAGCTGTACTTCTCCTTCTTGTATCCCTATTATTCTTAGGTTTGGTCTATTTATTGTGTCCCATATTTCCTGAATTTTTGTGATGAGAATTTGTTGGTTTTGCTGTTTTCTTTGATCAGTGTGTTTATTTTCTCTATGGTATCTTCAGTGTTTGAGATTCTTTCTTCTATCTCTTGTAATCTGTTGGTAGTACTTGTCTCTGTTCGTTTATCCAAATTTTCCATCTCCATCCTTCCCTCGGTTTGTGTTTTCTTCATTACTTCCATTTCATTCTTCAAGTCTTGAACCGTTTCCCTTACCTGTTTGATTGCTTTTTCTTGTTTCTCTTGGTTTTCTTGGGTATCTTTGAGAGATTTATTCATTTCCTCTACCTTTTAGTTTGTAATCTCTAATTGTTTATGGCAGTTTTTCACCTCCTGTTTAAGGTCCTCTATTATTTTCATATAATTCACTTTTGAGTCGAATTCTTCTAATTTTTCTGGAATAGGGTGTACAATTCTTCTAATTTCAGGATTCCTGGATTCTGGTGATGTCATGTTGCCTTTCAGGTTGTTGGAGGAATTCTTGCATTGGTGCCTGCCCATCTCTTCCTTCAAATGGAGCCAGGAGAGGCCTGGTGTCTTGGTCCAGTCTTTGCTGTGACTAACTCCCTGGGTGTATCTCCTCAGTGTAGGGGCAGGAACTGTTCCCTTCCAGATGGACTCCTCGACACCAAAACATGGACGCCTGGTAGTCCAATGACCCGCGGATAAAAGGGCGAATGTCGGGGGTAGGGCCAGGCCGAGTAGAACACATGCGACCCTGCAGCACAAGCTGGAGGTGCCTGCGCTCCCTTTGGGGGTTCTTGAGGCCTGCCCGGTAGGCAGGCACTCACCACTCTGAGTGGGTAGCCTTAGTGTAGGAGCAGGAAGCTGTTCCTCAGCAAAGGACCTTGCAGACAGGGCAGGCTTGGGGGGGGGGGTTCGTGTGTAGGAAAGAAAGCCCTGCAGCAGGAGCTGGGGGAGGGGGGTTTGTGCTCTCTTCCGGGACAGTCCGCCCCTGGATAGCACAAACTCACCCGTCCAGATGGAACTTCTCAGCACCTACACAGGGACACCTGGTATCCCAATGAGCCAGGGACAAAGGGAAGAATGTGGCAGGCAGGGCGGGTCCACAAGAGCACAGCAGACCCTGCAGCCCCAGCAACAGGGGCCATGCTCCCTCGTGGGGCACCTTGAGGCCTGCCTGCTAGTCAGACACTCACCACTCTAAGTGGGTAGCCTTAGTGTGTAGGAAAGAAAGCCCTGCAGCAGGAGCTGGGGGAGGGGGGTTTATGCTCTCTTCCAGGACAGTCAGCCCCTGGATAGCACACACTCACCCATCCAGATGGAACTTCTCAACACCTATACAGGGACATCTGGTAGCCCAATGAGCCAGGGACAAAGGGAGATGACTGAGAATGTTGAACATTTCTTTTGAGAGTTTCTTAGCCATTTGCATTTCATCCTTTGAAAACTCTGCTTAGTTCTAGACCTCATTTTGTTGGGGTGCTTGGATATATTTCAAATAAAATATTTTTGTAGAAGATAATATAACTATACATCATAATATAATGTACCTATATAATTATATACATATAATACACTTTAATTATAATTAAATAAATTTATAAAATATATAAATATATATTTACAAAACTGATTTTTTAAAAAAATTGTACACATTTAGGGGGTACAATATAATATTCGGTTACACTTAGTAGAATTTTTTTACTGGAGCCCATGAAATTGGCATTTCCAGTAGAAAACTGGAAATTTTATTACTTTTGCTTGTGGTAATAGATCTAATCTACATGGGAAGTAGAAAAAGACAAGATCTCCTGAGTAAATTGGGAGCATGGGGACTTTGGGGGAAGGGTTGAAGGGAGGAGGCGAGAGGCAGGAAGGGGAGCAGAGAAAAACGTAGAGCTCAATAAAAATCAATAAAAAAAGAAAAAAAGAGCACCTGTTACCTAGTGCTTTCCAGGTGATGAGAGGGGAAATTTGTAATGTGCACTAAAGGACACAGAATTGAGCCTGGTGAGATCGTTCAGTGGGTAAGAGCACTCGCTGTATAATCCTGAGAATGTGAGTTTTAATTCTCTGAATCCGTGAAAAAAACTGGTTGTGTCTGCACATGCCTGTAACCCTAGCCTAGTGTTGTGGCAGCTTTGATTGCTGTCCAAAGACAAGGTGATTGCTAGTTTGCTGACTGTCAGAATAGCTCAAGATTTGTAAGAGAACTTGTCCCAAGGGAATAAGTTAAGAGCGATAGAGTAGAACACCCAATGTCCTTCTCTAGCTTCTATAGACATGAGGGTGCACACCCTCTCCCCACATGTATCATATCTCCTTGCACAAACAATAAAAAGCTATGCATATACATGAAGAGTAAGTAGTACAGTTTGAGGATAATGTCATTTTGTATATCAGAAAGTTGTTAGTAGCATATTTGAATGTTAACATGTTGGTAAGTATTGGAATGTTAAGCTTACACACTCTGCACTAACCCTCTCACCCTTTGAAACAAATCACGGTAGGTAATAATGCTCCTAATACATACAAAGCATTTTAGATGCTAACAAGAAGGTGCAAACAGGTAAACACCTTTCAATAGAGGTGTCATTGCATAAATTCTAGGGTTTCAGTGATGTGGTATGGTACACAGACCCTCAAAACAACTATTTGAGTATGTCCATGAAGGCACAGAAAGTTCTATGTGTGCCGTAGAAAGTGAAAGACAAGAAATAGAAACTGGTTTATATTATTTTGCTTTTATGAAGCAAGGACACAATTCTGTGCATCCATGGATTTTCAAGTATGCTATTGAAAATATGAACAGGTGCATTCTAGATTGTTCACATTAATGATCTGGGTGGTCAGTCTATGGAAACAGAATGGGGAATAAAGAGGAATAATCTTGATGGATGGTAGAAGAAAATCTATAAAACACACACACACACAGGGAGAGAGAGAGAGAGAGAGAGAGAGAGAGAGAGAGAGAGAGAGAGCTCTGTTGACATGTAGGTGTGTCTCTGAGATATTTTCTTGATTGCTAACTAATGTGGGAGGGCCCAGCCCACTGTGGGCAGTATCATCCCTAGGCACCCGTATCTTATCTATGTAAGGAAGGCAGCTGAATGTGAGCCTGGTAGCGAGCCTGTAAGCAGTATTACTCCATAAAAACACCCTGTACAACAGATTCTTTACCTCTTCTTCAGGAAACACTTCTTTGTTCATTTGTTTCCATTGTTTAAGCTCAAGGTTGTCATGATTCCAAGCAAATCTATGAGGAAGTTGGAAACTTGGATTCTGTAATATTGTGTTGTGTAAGCCCTGCACTTGACAAAGCACTCTACACTCAGTGTATGCATATTGGGGCCAAAGGAACCTGCTAATCTACCATGAATTCTCCAATGCATTTGCTCACTATGGCTATAATGCTCAAAGAGGGATCCCTTGAAGAATGACTGTGAATTTGAAATTTTCTCTGATGTCACTCAGCAAGAATGAAGAATTATGAGGATGAAGAAAGCTAGATAAAGTCACAGAGGATGATTACATATGATCATATCCATTAGATCAGTTGGAAAGTCATGATATAGGAGGTGTTTTTTCCCCCTTCTTCCTCAAATCCAGAGCCAAGTACTTCAGTAGTTTTTGCTAACTTAAATAACTGCTTTTATGTTATTCTATTTTAAAGTCAGTTTAATTCATGTGCACACAATTTTATGTACTAACCAGATGTGATCCTCTGGCATATGATAGAATTGTTTCAGGAGCCATTTTTGTGTGTGCATGTGTGTTTGTGTATATACAGATGTGTTTTTGAGTGCACATGCTTCTGTACTTGTATGTGCATATGGGTGTGTACCTGTATCTATACCTGTGTGCATGTATGTGTATGTATCTGCATATGTGCCTATGCATGCATGTTACGTTTGTACCTATGTGTGCCTGTGTTTATATGTGCATTTGTACCTGTGTGTATACATATATGCATCTGTCTTCCTTAGTTTACTTCTTTGGGTGTCATAACGACTATATGACCAAGAGCAACTTGAAAAGAAAAGGGTTTATTTGGTCTACAGATTATAGTTCATCGTCAAGGTAGGCTAAGTCAGGAACTGAAGCAGAGAACACAGAGGAATGTTGCTAACTGGCCCATTTCTTCTGTTTTCCCCAGTAACATTTCTTTTCAATTTTTTTTCAGTTTCTGTGTAGGAGTGTTTTGCCTGCATGTATGTCTGTGCATCATGTGCATACAGGTGTCCTTAGGACCAGAAAAGGACATCAGCTCCCCTGGGCCTGGAATTACAGACAGTTAGTTGTAAGCCATCATGTGTGTGTGCTTGAGATCAAAATTGGGTCCTCTGGAAAAGTAGCCAGTGCTCTTGTGCTGAGCCATATCTCCATCTCCTTCAAGCTACATATCTTATACAGCTCAGGCCAAACAGAATCCTCCATGCTCTCTTATTACATTTCTTCAAATTTATTTTTATTTTTGTGTATGCCTGCTTGTATGTATGTGTATCACATGCATGTTTGGTGCCTAGGGAGGGCAGAGGAGGTTACTGAACCCCTGGAAGTTGAATTACAGGTGACTGTGTGTCATCTAGTGTGAATACTGGTTCTCTCAACTCAACTGCTCTTAACTGTGGAGCCAGCTTTCCATCACCTTCTATTATTTTTATTATAATAAGACAAATGTTAAGAATTCTTTTCCTGAAGAGACTAACTCCAGAATGGATCACCCTTTTGAACACATCTGCATCATGGAAGGTCACATTGCCTCCAATTAACTACCAGTGACCTTTTCTTGTTCTGTCACAGGAGTGAGTCATTTGGATCTTTCAACTCCTTTTTGGAGGGTCCAGTGCTTCACAATGTGCAGTATGCATTTTCTCCTGGAATACAACTAAAAAACAATTATTCAATTTTGTGATTAAAACCATGTTTACAGTAGGGAGGAGAAAAAGCATTGGATATTTTGTAATCTCCTTCCACAGCAGTGGAGTTCCTCCAGTAGGGGTCATGCTTCACTTCCCTCCACGCTTCCATTCAGCTTCCATTACTGTGAAGACAAGGAAGACCACTGGGATCTTTGAGGGGTGCCAAAACCTCAGGGAGAATAGTATACATTTCCTGCAAATGTGGACATTGCTACACTTGTTTTGGTTCTCCAGACAGAAATAAATCTTGGAAAAGTGTTTGTAGCAATTTCTGTGAACATATTCTCCCCTAAAACACCAAGAACAAAATTCCCATTAAAAAATAACATCACAATGTTTTTTTTTTTTTTCTTGTGCCTCAATAACAATTCCCTTAAGGCACAAAGCTTGTGTGATCCAAAGGATTGGAAGTACTTTAAGAAACTAAGATCACAGCTGGGATTGGTGGCATGGACCTACACCGGCAACACCTGGGGAACTGATGTGAGTGACTGTGAGTTTGAGCTCAGCCTGACAGCATAGTGAGACCCTGTATTAAAATTAAAAATAAAAGAAACAAACCACTATTTAAATATCTCTAGATGGTATTTTACAACCTTAGAATGTGAATTTTAAATTTCAATTTGCTTCTTTGTAGCTTGCACCTGTAAAAACATTTACTTATTATCCATTGTGTGAGTGTACACATGGGCATGCTGTTGTCATATGGCTGTCACAGGACAACTAGTGAGAGCTGTTGTTTTCCTTTCAGTGTGTGAATCCAGGGGATGAAATGGAGGTCCTGAGGCTTAGTAGGAAGTACGTTTATCCACTGATCTATCTTGCTGGCCACAGCTCACCGTATTTTTTTCTTTCCTTTTTGAGTTTTGATTTTTATTTCCATTTCTTTCTTCCAAACTCTTCCATATGTCCCTCCTTGCTCTTTTTCAAATTTATAGCCTCTTTTTTCATTGCTATTGCATACATATATGTATATGTGTGTGTGTGTGTGTTTAAACATAGCCTCTTCAGTCTGTATGATGTTACTCATATACGTATTTTCAGGGCTGACCATTTGATATTGAATAACCAATTGATGTGCTCTACTCTGAGGAAGACTATTTCTTCTGCTTTCAGCATTCCTTTCTTTCCTGCAGTTCTTTGTCTACGGTTGAGACCTCATGGGCTCTCCCCATCCACTTTAACATATCTTTTGTTGTGGTCCTAGGTCAGCTCATGTTTACGCAGTCATGTTGATGAGACTTCATGAGTGTAGCTTCTAACATTATGAGGAGACACAACCTCACAGCAAACTCCCTGATTTTCTGGCTCATACAGTCTCTATGCCCCCTGTTCTACAATTCTCCCCGAGCCTTGGATGTAAGAGTGTTTTGTATTTTTCTTTAATGGTTTTCAATTGGCTATCCAATACAAAATGATCAGCCCTGAACACACACACACACACACGAGTAATGGTATACAGACTGAGTAGGTTATGTTGAGGAATATATGTATATACATATATGCATGAAATAGCAATTAATGAAAAAGAGTCTTTGAATTTGAAACAGGGCAAAGAGGGGTATATGGAACAGTTTGGAAGGAGAAAAAAGAAAAGAAAATGTTGTAACTATAGTATAATCTCAAAACTAAAAAAAAAGAAGAGGAAAAGCAGGATGGGAGGGGAGAGGTGGAAGAGGAATAAATACTATTAATATTAATTTTAATATTAATAATAATTATTACTATGGTTAGTCCTTTAACAAAATCCAGTTATACCCATAATTCTTCCAAATAGTAAAATAATAAATCCGTGCAAAGTACTTAAAAAACCAACTAGGAAGGCTGAAAGAAAATAACTTTATGGTCATCAGCTTATACATCAAAAACTCCAAACAAACCCAAAACAGAGAACAAATTTGAACTTTAGCTAGCTTACAAGCTCTATCACCATTACCAGAGACCTATTATCATTATACTATTTTCCCTCATTTGTTTGCTTATTTGGGAAGAAAGTTGGGCCAAGTTGCTCTGTAGGTCAGCTCCAAAGATGTTTTGTCCGTGAGGCTGTTAGTCACTTCTTATCCACAGGAAATAATTACACCAAATATTTCTGAAAACTGGAATTTAGGAATCAAGATGGGGTATTGTTTCCATAATTAGGTCACAAAAGACTGTAACTGTCTGTCACTTCATTACTGCTTTTGATAAGGCAGATTTATATTACTAAGATTTTTATATGACAAAGAACTCAAGAGCCATCAAGAAGCCAGGGCCACAGATCCGAGAACTACTAAGGAACTGAATTGTACCATCAAGTGGACGAACAGATCTCCCCACACAGTGTACCTTCTCCAGCCTTTGGAAAGTGACAACAGACAGGAAGGACTCTCAGCCAGGAAGAAAACCAAACTTGCCTGGACTCCTAACCTACAGAATCTTTGACATCATAGTTATGTGTTGCTTTAAATAGATAAGCCTCTCATTATTTGTTACACAGCAAGGGGTAGCTAACATAGTCCTGCCTCTCTATGACAACTTTGATTTGTTTCCTCCTCTGGTTTCTTCTCCTCCCTTTTCCCTGCCTCAATTTTCTTCTCAACTTGGTTTTCTTTCTTTTGGTTCTTTGACTTAGAGCCACTAATACATTACTTCTAAACTTTCTCCCAAACATTCCATGACCAATGCGATTCTCAAGAATATCCTTATAACCTTGCCATTGTTGTGATGTGTACTTAGAGCACATTTTCTTTCCTGCTTCACTTTGCTTTGTAGCATTTATCACAGCCTAGCATTTTGTATATTTGAGATTTAAACTATTTATAGCCACTCTATCTCCAATCCAAAATATAAACTGCTAATGTTTGTTTTTGTTTACCAGTGAACTTATGATTTCATAATATATGCTTGACAGAGACTGTGTTTACTGAAGGAGCTTATATTTATTTATTAATAGGACAGTTAGACCACATATTTCAAGGTAAAATCTTTTAATACAAAGTGAATCTCTTTTTGATGTGTGTATGCATGTTCATGTGTGTGCCTCTTTTGTTTCTCTGAGATATTATCTCTCATTGGGACCTGGGGCTTAGTAGGGCAGGTTTATTGGCCAGTAAGCTCTAGGATTCTACTTGTCTCTACTTCTCTATCCCTGGTATTACAAGTATGTGCTACCATGTATGACTTTATGTACCTGGGTTCTGGGGTTCTCAAGTCTTCTTTCTTGTGCTTTTCCTAGGGAAGCATCTCTCTAGCTATCTAAAAATGAAACTTGTCTTTATTTTAAGTAATACAATGCTATAAAAATTCTTTAGCTTTTCTTGTGTTTATACATTTCCTGTTTCTAAAATAATATACACTTAGAAGACAGCTATTTTAACCTGCACTATCATTCAATATGCCTGCCCCTGAATTTTGGCTTTACTTGTATGTCAATATCCTTATAGGATTTTTTAAATGTATGAATAATATAAACTTATATACATTTACATACATAGACACATACACACATAAAACATGTTACTGATACTTTTATATAAATTGGGTATAGGTGAAAGCTATTTCATTCTGCAGTTGAGACCACATCACAGGTCTATTCAAGAATGTAATCTGTGTTTCTATCTTTCAGTGCTTTCTGCTTCATGTGATTTTTGTCTGTTTCTAGAGAGTAGCTGTGCTCATCTATAACTGCTAATTGAAGTGGATTTTTTTCCTTTGAAAGGCAGGCTATGTTTCTTCAGTATTTAAACAGCTGATATTTCCACCGTGAAATAGATGAAAATGCAAGTTGGGAACATGGGTGTGTCCTGACAGAGCCTAAGTGGTGGAATACAAGGACATCTAGAATTTGGGACTATGAGAAAATGTGGGCAGTGTCCTTAGCAGTTCAAATTTAGTCATTTCTAGCTGGTTAAATGGCCAATTCTATGAACAACATGTGTAGAGTTATGAGGGAATGGAATTCCTAGGAAGCTGAACAACCTAGAAACAGTCTCCAAGCATGTATTTCTGCCAACCGCTCTGAGTGCATGCTTTATTTTATCTGTTCTTTCACCATCTTTTTCATGTGGCACTGGTTTACTCATTTGAAAATGCCTTGAATGCTTTTGCATTCTTTGCATGTATAAGTTAAGATTTTCTTTTTTACTTAAACTTCTTTATCTGTACTTGATTTCAGCATCTTCTCTGGACCATATCTTCTATCCATTCTGTAAATGAGGAATTGGCAATAAAGAGACAACTTAGTGGGCCATTTTTGTGTGAGGGTAGCTGTAGATCAGATGTCTACATGTGCAGCCATGCTGTAATAAAAAGTCATTGATAAGTAACAGGCAGTAGACAGGATTTGGTCCATGGATCATGGTTAAATATGCTTTCTCATTCTGGCTATGTTGCCATCCAGTATTACCCAAGGGAAAAAGTCTAATAATATAGTTTCATAGATATTTTGTTTTGTTTATGATGCTTGACCATAGATATACAGGAGGAAGTGTAAAATACAAGCATTTCAATGTTCAAATTCTGCTCTGTGACTTCTGAAGCTCTGATACTCACAGTGTGCACACATCAATAACAGCAACATCTACCAAGCATCCCAATTCCTTCCTGGTGAATGAATTGCCCAGGTATCAATGGGGAACAAGTTCAAATTTGGCTGTGCAGTCCTGCAAATAACAAAAATCTAGGTTAGCAAGAAGGTAAAATAAAAACATCTGGAATTTGCAAGGTGAAATCTCATGGATTTAAGTTTTAAATCTCCTGTCATAGCTTTGGGTACTTTTTGTAATGTCATTGGCTGTTTGAGATGGCTTGGATATATATCTCCATGGTAGAATACTTGCTTATCAGGATCAGGTGTCATGTCCAGGCGTTTGCTTAGCTTTTGATTTTGCCCTGGAATATAGCTGATCAGTTTTTACCCATTTCCTGAAGGCTGATTTTATTTCTGTGTGTAGCTCATTTGAACTTACTCCAGACTACCTATGCCCATCAACTGCCAGTTCTCCTTTCCACTCATATAATCTGAAACGGTTACAGTGGGTCACCTTGAAATTTCCAGCAATTTGGGCGAGCCTTAATTATTCATCCTCATCTGCATTGCTTTTGTAGGTCTTCATTAGGTGAATGTTAGATAGCTCTTCTCTCAGAATCTCAGCAATGCCTTTTCTTTTCTGTCTCTCTCTCCCCACATCCCTTCATCCTTTTGTGTGTGTGTGTCCCCAATGCAACATATATTGTATTAATTGGTGGGTGAGGAAAATTTTTGAGTTCACTAGAGTGGCCAATGAATCCATTATATTAAAGACTACATTGAAATAAACTTTTAATTTCTTGCAGATGTAGCAGAAAGCATGTGGTAGAAGAACAAACACTAATTTATGAAAATTAGTTAGCTTATTTCTGATTAATGTTTACTAGCCATCAGGAATCCTTACTTCTTGAGATTTGCTGTGTAGCACAGGCTGATGTCTAGCACATGATTCTCCTGCCTCATCTCCCAAGTGCTGGGACATCAGGCATGCACCAGCACATTTGCTCAAGAATTGTTCTGAACTTTTCTAACTTAGGTTTCCATTTTGAACTGATTTTTTTTTTTTAACAAATATTCAGTAGCCAAGTCTCCACCCAAGACAGATGGAAAGGGCTTCCTAATGGAATACCCTTCAACCACAAAAGGTATAGTGGGTATTTTTGATTATCAATTTGACAAGATCTACATTCAACAAGCTTCTGGGAACACCTGTGAAGGGTGCTCAAGATTGGATTAACTAAGGTAGGAAGACCCACCTTAACTGTGGATGGCACCATTCCATGTGCTGGGTTTCTGAACTAAATGAAAAACAAGAAAACAAGCTGAGCACCAGAATTCATCTATCTTTTCCTGATTGTGTGTGCAGTGAGACCAGTTGCTTCAACCTCTGGGCACCGTGATTACTTTAACCACAATGGACTGTGACCTGAGATAGACTCTTCCTTACGTGGCTTTTGTCAGGTATTTTATCACAGCACAACATACATGATGAATACAAAAGAAGAGTAAGCCTTTAAAGATGCACAAGACAGCTGTCCATCTATCACAGATGACATTTGTTGCTTTGAAATCAGCAGACAACAACAGTGTTAGAGAAAATTATTTCAGTTTTCGGAATTGAAATTTTGCCCTCTGTGCAACAAGGTTTGTTGCTTTTGGACTCCATTCTTTGCTCCACTCCAGTCTTCTATGACACCAAGGCAGTGGTTCTCGACCTTCTTAATGCTGTGACCCTTTAATACAGTTCCTCATGTTGTGGTGACCCCAACCATAATGTTATTTTGTTGCTACTTCACAACTGTAATTTTGCTACTGTTATGAATCATAATGTAACTATCTGATATGCAAGTATCTAACCCTGTGGAAGGGTTAGACCCACAGGTTGAGAACTGCTGCTCTAACATATTTCCATTGCTGAAAAGAAAAACCAGGTTTGCCTCTCAGTGCTGGTTACTTTTAAGTGTCAGCTTGATAAAACTTAGAACACGTGGGGAGTTTTAATGAAGAATTATCTACATAAAATTAGCCTAAGAGTGTAGGGGATCCTCTTGATTCTCAATCAGTATAAGAATATTGACCCCACTGTTCCCTAAGCTTGGTCCTGAACTGTATGGGTGAAGAAAACTAGCTGAGTATTCTAGCCAGCAAGTGTGAGTGTGTTTATTCTCTATTTGCTCTTGATCATGAATGTGATGCTTTCAGTCTCAACTGCGACCTCGCTGCATAATGGACTGTAACATGGAACTGCGAGATGAAACAAAACAGAATGTCCCCGCTTTTTGTTGCTTTCTGTCACAGTATTCATCAAAGAAAGAGGAATGAAATTGGAACTTTTCACAAGTACTTGCTTTAATGACTTAAGCCAATTTTATTTTTGTCTCTCAGAGACAAGGGAACTGATTTATTGTTTATTCTCTCTCTTTTTGCTCCATCTCCTTCAGCGCTAGGAATTTACAGGTGCTCAGCAATAAGGACAAAGTGTTGAAAGAGGCCAAACATATAGTTAAATATTAACTCAAAGGGAAAATATTGAAATGGTTCCCTAGCAATGGGATTTCAGTGCCTTGCTGCCAAGACTTTCCTGCCTCTCTTGCAGGATGACTTTTAGTGATTTTTCTGTTGCCTACTCCACCCACTAGCAAATGTGCCTTCAAACATCTCATTTACATGAATGATTTAGTGCTGTGGCTATTGACCAACCAATATTCACTCATTTATGAGCTCATACTTGGAAAGAAATCAGTTTGGCTTTTGTGTTTTCCATTGAGGATTTTTTTTCTTTAAAGCCCAGTCTATGACAACATGTCTCTCTATTAGTTCACATACTTTCCAGTTAGAAGAGCCTTTGGGTACACACCCTCAGATTTTAATTCCTGGCTTTTCCATGCTAAATACTAAATTATGCAAGTAAGATTTAATATATCCCTTCATGATTCTTTTACAAAAATTCCTATTCATATATAAAAAAGATTTGGGCTTGAGATATTGCTTGTTCCACAGGCATGAGGTTTAGCATTTGGAAATCCAGAACCCAGGGACATGCCAGACATGCTTAATGGCCTCCCACAATCTCAGTGCTTGAGGGGTGGTTACAAAGGATCCTCAGAGTGGCCTGGCTAAGTAGACTAGCAGAATTTGGGGACCCTGAGTTCAAATGAGAGAGAGAGCCTCAATATATATTGTGGAGAGTGATTGAGAAACATACTCACAGTTAACTCTGGCCTTCGAAAGCACATGTATACATGTGCATGAGTACCCACACACGTGTTCAAACACATATACACATACATGTGCAAAAACCCACAACTCAGCTTGTCATCGTTAGAGAGTAGTATTAAAGGTTTCATCTCTTTCCACATTCTCTGCATTACTCACTCATAATTAAGACAAAAATCTCTGAAACATACAAACTCCTTTTCAATGGAAAGTAATTGGCCATGGGAGATTATCATCAGCCTGCAGTTGAATTTCACACATAATCATCCCTCCAGAAAAGTTTCAAACAACTAGAAAAATGCTTTCACCTGCTTTTCATAAAAGTTGCACAAGAGACCTTGGGGAGCACACGTTTAGCTCCTAAAATACCTGACCTATTTATTTGCTCTTCTCCCAGCTGTTGTTTCAGCTGGCTCTAGGTTCCGCAGCACTCCCCTAAGAAGGCTTTCTGAGGAAACTCATACCAGGATTCATTTGCTGAGCAGTTAGGCTGCTTTTTAAAACATAGCTAGCTAGCCAGGGTGGGTTCATTAAATCCTCTGATAGCATCTAGGTCAGTCATTCTCCCACTGCATGTTCTTTGTGTCCCTTACTTTGAATGGAAAAATAATCACTGTCCCCTCCCTTTCTGTGACTTCTTTATGGCAAGGTCTTGATGGCAATAGCTGCTGGCAGGACTGTTTCCAAAGCACTGCACTGTGAACTTGATCCAGGGGTTTTTGGTCTCCATGGCAACCAAGGCAGCCTTGATTGTGTTGTCACCAAGATCACTGGAGCATCCACAGGCCCTATTATTTCCTTCCTGGAAAAACCGAGCGCGTAGGTATAAATCTCCTGTTGTGTTTTGAATGTAAAATGTTCCTCAGAGCTCATTTGTTTGAACGTGTTGTCTCCAGCTGAGGACGCTCTTTTGGAAGGTTGCTGAAACTTCAGGAGGTGGAACCTTGTTGGAAGAAGTTGGTCACTAGTGGCAAGACTTGAGGTTTTCTAGTCCAGTCCTACTTCTCTCTATTCTCCTCTTTCTGACTGTGTAGTCAGTGTGGCTGGCTGTCTCATGCTGCTGCCACTATGCATTCCAAGACATGATAAAATCACCCTCTTCTTCAACTGCAATGAAAATAAACCCTCTTGCGCTTAAATTGCTTAACTTGGGCATTTGGCCACAGCAACAAGACAATAACTAATAAACCGCCTCTGCAGATACATGTTGTGGAAAACAGTTATTTTTTCACACACAGACAGTCAAGGAAAAGTTGGCACCTCAGAAGCACTTGGCTGGAGATACAGGAATATGTGCAGGTCAACTCAGATTTTCATGTGGGTTCTTGGATTTGACCTCATATCCTCAAGCTTGCCCAGAAAGTGCTGATACCCACTGAATCATCCTCTAACCCCAAGAACTGAGATCTAATTTTAAGTTCTTCCCCAAACATTGAAAGAATATAGTGTTTCATCTATTTTCACATAAAGCCAACGCACAGATTATCAACTGCTATGTTTATATTATCTTTTTATTTATTTCTGTGTGGTTACACTTAGAAGCAATTTAACAAGATTTGTGACAAGGTAACTGAGCAAGACCTTGTGATATTGATCAAATGTCTAAGTGAGGAACTGTCATAATGTTGATGGATGGGTAATCCATATATTCACGCCCACGCAGTGCATTCTGGCCTTCAGAGAAATTGGGGAAAAATGTTTGCCAAAACCTCATTTGCTGAAAACCTGAAATAGAAGCTGATGAGTAATGCTGGAAAATAGAAAATAATCATTTGATTTAAAGGAAGAAAAGGCCTTCCATGGTCTCTGGGACAACACACTCAGCATGGTTTCAATTGATAAATTTAGATTCCAGCTTGATTGTTTTATTTTAAGAGCACAATAATATTTGGGAGGGTTTTGTTAAATACATTATCCATGATCAGTAGATAAAAGTACAAAACAAATCTAATTGTGCCAAGATAGAAAAGAATATGCACATTATTAGTATTTTTTAGAATTTCAGCATTGAACTGCTAATATGTTTTGAAGTGAACACAGTTTGCAATGTAAAGGCAATTTAAACAATTTTTTCTGAAACCATTTTTGAGTTGGAATCTATGAAAACATGTTCAAAATGAGTAATCGCCAGCTCTCGAATTACAGGACCAGGGTTTACATACTATTATGGTTTGAATGTGTTTAAACTCTCATGTTCCTTAGCTGGAGGTATTTTTCAAAAGGTTGTGGAGCTTTTAGGAGGTGGATCTTTGCTCAAGGAAGTGAGTCATAGGAGACAGCCTTGAGGACATATCTAGAAGTTTTAAAGCCTGGCCCCATTTCCTGTTCACTACCTCAGTATGAATGTAGTGTGAGCAACCGGCTGTCTACTCCTGCTGTCATGCCTTCCTTGCCATGAGGGACTGGGCTCTGAGACTGTACTCATTCTCCTTTAAGGTGCTTTTATTGGGATATTTTATTACAGCGTTAGGAAAGTAACTGATACATAGTGTAAGTAGAAAACTTCTGTGACCCCACTGCCATTAACTTTCATCATTTCATTATAGTCTTACCATGTATCTCGTCATATGCAACACTTGCAGGTTCCTTTGAACCCATGTATAATTCCTCGTTACTTGAGGAAAGGCAAACACCTTGGTGTTGGACTCTGGAAATTAATGATTTGAATAACCTAAAGGGGGAAACTTGCTTAGAAACAAAGTACTCACCTAGTCTTTTCTTGTTCTCCACTTTAAATACATTCCTTAGCCATGCAGGCTAAAAAGAGGATGATTGAGTCAAGATTATCTCTCCCATGAAAGTGAGAAGCAAGTCAATTTGTCATGATCTTAAACTGAAAAGGGAGAACCAGTCTTCCACCTGTTCCACTGACTTTTTAAGCAGGTAGAAATTGAGGAATCAGATAGCCTTTAGGGGAAAAAAAGTAATTCTAGAAATATGTGTTTGCAGACTGATTTGCATAGATATTTTATTTTAAAATGGGACCATCAGGAGATTATACCCTGCTGAAGTAGATCTACAAAGCATTTTCTTTGCATAATCCTCAGGTACTTGGGGGAAGTTGACTTTCATAGTCAACTGGAACAAAGTAAACATTGTTGAAGGATAGACATGAGTTGTAGATGGGTAAAATATTCAGACAGGAAAATATAATCAGTGGAAAACTGAAGCCTCAGTAGTGACATTATAAAATGCAGTCCAGAGTGTTCAGCCAATGGTGGATCCATGTTCACAAGAAGGGCAGGAAGGCAGCAGAGGGGATAGTACATGTGTGAGGGCAGGTCAAACCAGTGAAAGCTTAAACTACTCATTCCTAAGAAAACCTGCATTATGAGTCAGGTTCAAGTGAATATTACTTGTGATCCTGAGTTTGACCTATTTTTGTAAATATTTTTCTCTCATTTTTGAGATCATAAAAGAATTGTATAATTTTCTCCTCTCTTTCTTACCTCCAAATGCTTCCATATACCTTTCCTTGATAATTACAAATTCATGGCATATTTTTGTTATAATTACATGCATATATGTATACATATGAATATTCCTAACTATAACCTGCTCAGTTTATATAATGTATGCTTTCAGATCTGATCATTTGATATTGGTTAATCAACTGGTTATATCTCCCACTCTCAGTGTTCCTTGGTTTCCCATACTTGTTTTTGTAGGGTTGTGACCCTGTGGCCATTCTCCTATCCACATTGGCATGTCTATTGTCCTTATATAAGACATGTTTACATAGTTGTGTTGGTGAGACTTTATGAGTGTAGCTTCTGATATTGCTAGGAGACACAGTCCCACAAGCTCCTTGATCACCTAACTTATTATAGTCTTTCGGCTCCCCTTTCTTCTGCAATGTTTCCTGAGGTTTAGATGTGGGGATTGTTTTGTAGATCTATCCACTGGGATTGGGCTCCACAGTTCTGCATTTTAGTTGGTTGTGGTTTTCTGTAATGGTCTCCATCTGTTGCAAAGAGAAGTTTCCTTGATGAAGGCTGAGGACTATACTTATCTGTGCATAAAAGGACAAATATTTAGAATATAGGGGATTAGACTGGTTTAATAAAGTGGCAGTTGTGGGTTCTCCTCCAGGATCGGTGACTGCACTATCCCTGGGTAGTTGGCTAGGTTTCCAGTACCTGGCATTATTTCATTCTTATTAAGCGAGTCTTAAGACCAATTAGAGAGCAGCTGTTGGCTACTGTCCACATTCAGTGTATACTACCACTGAACACTCAGGGTTCTCATGTTATGCTGGCCATACATAATATAGCTGGGTAGGACTATTGATTACTTCCCTCTTTTAGAAGCTTTCATGTAGCCTCCCAGTAACATGAATGTTAGTCCTAGCAGTTTCAGTGTTTCAGGATTCAGGTTTAGGTCTTTGATCCATTTGGAGTTAGTTTTTGTGCAAAGTGATAGATACAGGTCTTATTTAATTCTTCTGCATGTGCACATCCAGTTTTCTCAGTACCATTGGATGAAAATGTCCTTTTTTCCAGCTTATGTTTTTGCAGCTTTGTCAAATATTGTGTGGCTGAAGTTACATGAACTTCTATTTAGACTTTCAGTTTTGTTCCATTGGACTACGTCTCTATTTTGTGCCAGTACCATATAATTATGTTTAGCGTGACTCTGAATACATCTTAACATTTACAATGGTAATCCCTCTGGTGTTGTTCTTTTTGATTAGGCTTGTTTCCAATCTACGGTCTTTTCTGGTTTCTTAAGAATTTTAGAATATCTTTTTCTATTTCTGTGAAGAATGAAATGAGGATTTTGATTGGTTTTGTACTGAATCTTTAAAATAAAATAGCTTTTGGTAAATTTGTCATCTTCGCAATGCTAATTCTAGTGATTTATTAGCATGGGATGCCGTTCCATTTTCTAGTGTCTTTATCTCTCTGCTGGGTGGCTTCAGGTTTTCCTTTGCAGGTCCTTAACTTCCTTCGTTGGGTTCTTGAATATTGTATTATCTTTGAGGTTTTTATGAATGGGAGTGTGTCCAAGATCTCCTTTTCTGTATGATTGTTGGTGGTGTATAGAAAAGCTCTTGATTTGTTCAAGTTGAGTCAGTTCCCTGCCACATTGCTTAATTTGTTAATTGTTTTTCAAAGTCTTCTGATAGAATTTTTGGAATCTCTAATGTATAGTATCATATCATCTGCAAACGGGGATGGTTCGACTTCTCATTCCCTATTTGTATCCCATTAATTTCTTTCTCTTGCCTTATTGCTCTAGTTAGTATGTTGAGCAGAATATCAAAAAAAAAAGAGGGATAATGGATATCTCTGTCTTGTTACTGACTTCTGTGAGGTTGCTTCAAGGTTTTTCCCCATTGGAATGGTGTCGGCTGTTGGTTTCTTTCTCATATATAGCTTTTATTTTGTTCCCAATAGCCATACATTCTCTAGGACTTTTATTATGAAGGCATGTTAGATTTTTGTCAAAGACTTTTTCTGCATTTGTTGAGATGAATGTGTATTTTTTTGTCCTTAAGTCCATTTGTGTAATTTATTACATTTATTGAATTGTGCATGTCAAACCCTCCCTGAATTTCAGGATAAAGGCAATGTAGTCATGGTAGATAATCTTGTTGATGTGTGTCTGTATTCTTTTTACAAGTGTTTTATTGTGTATTTCTAAGTCTCTGTTAACCAGGGACATTGTCCTGTAGTTTCCTTTTTTGTTGTGTCTTTACCCACCTTTGATATTAGAGTGATACTGACTCCATAGAGGGAGTTTGGGGATGTTTCTTTTGTTTCTATTTTTAAAAATAGCTTAAGAAGGACTGTCTGTGGATGTTCTTTGAATGTCTATAAAATTCTGCTGTGAATCCATCTGGTCTTGGTTTTTTTTTTTTTTTTTTTTTTTTTTTTTTGCTGGAGGGATTTTTATCACTATTTCACTCTTCCCATTTGTTATGTAACTGTTTACATTGTCAACTTCTTGGTTTAATTTTGGTGGTTTGGCTGAATCTTGAATTTTTTCTATTTCTTTTATCATTTACAGCTTGTTTGAATACTTGCTTTAAAAATATCCCTTTAATGTCCTGAATTTCTTTGGTATTTGTTTATTTATCTTTCTATTAATTTGTGCTCCCCCTGCTCTGGTTAGTTTGCCCAAGGGCCTGTCAATCTTGTGTATCTTCTCAGAAAACCAGCTCTTGGATTTGTTGATTCTTTCTATTGTTGTCTCTGTTTCTATTTCACTGATATCTGTTCTGATTTTCATTATATATTGCTATCAAGTGGGTTAGCATTTGGTTTGTTCTTGTTTTTACAACATTTTGAATTGCATGATTAAGCTATTGATTGTGCACTTTCAATTTTTTTCTTTCATTGAAAATAGATTCATTTTCATATATCTTTTGGATTTTTTTTTTTGATTTTTTTTTTATTCTTTTTTACTTAAAATTTCCAACTGCTCCCCGTTTCCCATTTCCCTCCCCCTCCTCCCACATATTGCCCCCTCCCCCCGCTCCCCTCCCCCTATCCCCACTCCACTTCTCCTCCCCCTAGTCTACTCCCCCTCCCTCTCGATACTGAAGAGCAGTCCAAATTCCCTGCCCTACGTGAAGACCAAGGTCCTCCCACTTCTATCTAGGTCCAGGAAGGTGAGCATCCAAACAGGCTACGCTCCCACAAAGCCAGTTCATGTATTAGGATCGAAACCTAGTGCCATTGTCCTTGGCTTCTCATCAGCCTTCATTGTCCGCCTTGTTCAGAGAGTCCAGTTTCAACCCATGCTTATTCAGTCCCAGTCCAGCTGGCCTTGGAGAGCTCCCAATAGATCAGTTCCACTGTCACAGTGGGTGGGTGCACCCCTCGTGGTCCTGATTTCCTTGCTCATGTTCTCCCTCCTTCTGCTCCTCATTTGGACCTT
Organism: Chionomys nivalis; assembly: GCF_950005125.1. Taxonomy (NCBI): domain Eukaryota; kingdom Metazoa; phylum Chordata; class Mammalia; order Rodentia; family Cricetidae; genus Chionomys; species Chionomys nivalis. Next base: position 44,087,614 of record NC_080112.1, on the reverse strand, counting down.
AAGAGCTCAGTAGAGCTATAAATTTCCCTTGTAGAAATTTTTTTCAATGTGTCCCAAAGTTTTTTTGTTATGTTTTCATTTTCATTCAGTTCTAGGAACTTAATTTCTTTTTTGATCCATTCCTCATTCAATAATGAGCTATTTAATCACTGTCAGTTTGTGTATTTACTAGAGATTTTATTTTTATGGTTAATTTTAAGTTTTATTGCATTGTAGGTAGGTAGGATACAAGAAGTTGTTTTATTCTTTTTGGATTTGTAAAGATTTGTTTTGTGTTCTAAGATGTGGATTATTATTATTATTATTATTATTGCCTTGGTTGGTATTCATGTTATTGAAAATAACTTTTTCACAGAACATATTCTGGTCATGGTTTCCCCTCCTTTATCTTTCCCAGATCCTCCCAACAAAATTAGAAACCACAATAAATAGTCGAAAGACCAGTATAGTAAAAAAAAATTCCAAAACAATGCATTGTAAATACTAGTCAGTAGAACTGAAGGCTATAGTTGGGTATCAGCATGACTTCTCTGTGTTCAGTGAGATATGTAGGTGCCCTTAGCAAGATAGGTAGATGTTGTCAACAGCAATAGGGCCTTACCATCAGTTTGTTGAGAGAAACCAGTAGCCTTTGAAATAGCCTGAATTGTTTAAGGGTTTCCTTGGGACCCCTTTCACCAACAATTCAACAATTCAATTAGATGATAAACATTTATGGCACTGGATGTTTCACTTGGTGGTGAGAGATGTCTAGTTGAGATTTTGACTCCCCCATTATTTGGTAACTCCATTTAGATTCATATATATATATGAATGAAGAAGCTTCTGCCATATTGGGTTTCCATACAACCCCTCAAATGGACCTTATTTTTAGCTGTCCCTCCTTTTCCCTGCTTACCCTGCCATTCCCTCCCCTTCCCTGTGTGATCCTCCCATTCCAGGCACTTCCGTCCCTAACTATTCTATTTCTCCTTTGTAGGGAGATCCCTCCCCACCAATCCCTTACTCTATACCCAATCTCTATGGTTATATGAAAGCTTAAAAGCTAACATGGATGTGATCTGTTAGAGAATAGCTTCTATGTGCTGCTGAGCAGACTGTTTTCTTATTGTTTGGATAGAATATCCTGTAGATATCTGTTAAGTTCATTTGATGCTTGATGTTAATTAGATCTGATATATCTGTTTATTTATTTTTGTTCAAATGATCTATCTATTAGAGAAAATGGTTCTTTTCTAATGATGTTAATAGACTTGGGTATTGAAATCACACACAGATGTTAATGGACTGATGTTAATCTGTGTTTTTAAACCCAGTGGAAGAGTTTTTTATACTTGGCACTCAGAAATTTGGTCCATATATTTCAGATAGCAATGTCTTCTTGATTAACTGTTACCTTGACTAGAATGGAATGACCCTCTTTAATTTCTGATTAGATTTAGTTGGAAATTTGTTTTGTCAGATCTTAGGAGAGCAATGCCTGTTTGTTCCCAGGTTCTATTTGATTAGAATATTTTTGTCCATCTTTTTACTTTTTGCCAGTGCCTGTCTTTAAATCTAAGATGTATTTTGTTTTGTTTATTTTTTTTATACAGTGTTTCTCTGTAGTTTTTGGAGCCTGTCCTGGAACTAGCTCTTGTATACCAGGTCAGCCTTGAACTCACAAAGATCTGCCTGCCTTTGTCTTCTGAGTGCTGGTATTAAAGGCATGCGTTACCACCCAGCTAGCTGTGTTTCTTCTACACAACACACAGATGGATTTTGTGTTTTGATCTGTTCAGTGAGCCTTTGTCTTTTGATTGGAGAATTGAGGCCTTTGATATTTCAAGTTATTATTGAAATATATGTGCTAATTGTGGTCATCATACTGTTGATTTTTGATATTTTGTTTGTGTTCTCAGTGGTATTTCGTATTTCAATAATTATAGCTTCATATTGTTTTTCCATAGTCTCTCTGCTATGCTCATTTTTTTCTTCAGCCTAAAATAATACTTCCTGCATTTTCTGTAGGTTTGTTTTGTTGGATATGTACGTATATTCAGACTGGTCATGTCACTGGAAATTTTTCTCTGTGCTTCACTTTGACATACAGTTTTGCTGGGTACATTAGTCTAGGTTGCTGCCACAGTCTTTTAGGACTTGGAATGCATTGCTCCAGGTTCTTCTGGCCTTCAATTTTTCTGTTGAGACCTCAGTTATTTTGATAAGTTTTCCTCTATATGTGACTTATGTTTTTTTTTCTTATAGCTTTCAGGCCACTTTCATTGTTATATATACTTAGTGTTTTAGCTATGATATGCTGTGAGGATATTCTTTTCTGGTTATGCCTTCTTGGTGTACTTTTGATATCTCTATGGATGTGTCTTTCCTTAGTTTGGGGAAGTTTTCTTCTATGATCTTGTTGAGGAACTGTTCTATGCCATTGACTTGGGAATATTCTATCTTATCTATCCCTATAATTCAAAGGTTTGTTTTTTTCATGGTATATTACATTTCCTGTATGTTCCTTTCCTGTTACTTTTTAAATTTATATTTGGCCTACATCTTCTACTCCATCTTCTGGTCCCAATAGTCTATGTTTTGCTTGTTTCATTCTACTTGTAAGGCTTTCCTTTGAGTTTTCTAGTTGAGTTATTTTGTTTTGTAATTCCATCTTTATTTCATCTTGAGTCCTCTTCAATGTTTCTAGCTCCATGTGCTGGCTATTCTTGTTTGTCAACTTGACTATATGTAGAATTAATGAAACCCAAATGACGGGGTATACCTGTGAGGGATTACTACTACTATTACTATGTTGTTTGAAGGCCACTTGTTTGTTTCTGGCTACTCAGCCCAGAAATAATCACACAGAAAGCATATTATTTACAATACTGTTTGGCTAATAGCTTAAGTGTATGTCTGGCTAACTCATATCTTAAATCAACTCATCTCCATTAATCTGTGTATCACCACGAGGTTGTAGCTTACCGGATAAAGTTCAGGCATCTTTCTCTGGTGGGCCTACATGGCTTCTCCTGACTCTGCCTCCCTTCTCCCAGCATTCAGTTTAGTTTTCCCCTGCCTAACTCTACTCTACCCTATCACAGGTCTAAGACAGATTCTTTATTAACCAATGATATTCATAGCATACAGTGGGGAATCCCACACCACCACCACCACCACCACCACCACTACTACTACTGCTACAACTACTCTTTCTAATATGGATCTTTGAGGTGAAAAGACACACCTTTAATCCATATCTTTTGAGGTAAAAAGATTTCAGTTTAATTTGGGCTGCAGCTTCTGCTGGTAGCCTATATAGAGAACATGGAATAAGGTAGCTTACTGTTTCTTTGCCTGTTTGCTCCTACCCTTGCTAGCATTCTGTCCTGGCATTAGAGACTACTTCTTCAGGATTTTGGCTTATACTGAAGACCTGGTGAGATATCTAGCCTCATGGGTTGAACAACTGTTGGGTGCTTGCTTGAGCCTTCAACTGGTAGACAGCCATTGTTGGAATTTTTTAAACTTTCATTTTACATTTCTCTCTCCCATTCCTCTTCCCATCCCCCCATGCCTCCCTCCCGAGCCCACCTACCAGCCACTCCTCTCAATAGATAAGGGCTCCCATGGGGAATAAACAAGTCTGGCACATAAATTTGGGGCTGGACTAAGCCCCTTCCCCTGCATTAAGACTGAATATGGCATCCCACCATAGGGAATGGGCTCCAACAAGCTAGTACATGCACCAGGGATATATCCTGGTCCTACTGCAGGGGGCCTCTCAGATAGTCCATGCTTCACCACTGTCTTCCACATATGGAGGGCCTAGTTCAGTTCCATGGAGGCTCCACAGCTATTGGTCTACAGTCCATGAGTTTCCATTGAGCTTGGTTCAGCTGTCTTTTTGTAGATTTCTTCATCATGACCTTGACCTCCCTTGCTCATATACTCCCTCCCTGCTCTCTTTGACTAGATTCCTGGAGCTTGGCTTGGTGCTTGGTTGTGGATCTCTGCATCTGGTTCCTTCAGTTGTTGGATAAAGGTTCTATGATGATAGTTGGGGTATTCACCAATCTGATTACAGAAGGCCAATTCGGGCACCTTCTACATTATTGCTAAGAGTCTTAGCTGGGGTCATTCTTGTGGATTCTTGTAAGTTTCCCTGGCACTAGATTTCTCCCTAACTCTGTAGTGGCTCTCTCTATCAACATATCTCTTTCATTGCTTTCTCACTCTGTTCCTCCCCACCTTGACCATCCTGTTCCTTCATGTTCTCATCTCCCTTCCCATCCCCTTTACCACCTCCTATTGCCCTTAGTTTATCCAGGAGACCTCTTCTAATTCCATTTCCCAGGGTAATCATATGTCCCTTTTAGGGTCCTCCTTGTTACCTAGCTTCTCCGGAGCTATGGATTATAACTGATTATCCTTTGCTTTGTATCTAATATCCACTTATGAGTGAGTTCATACCATGTTTGCCTATCTGGGTCTGGGTTACCTCACTCAGGAGGGTTTTTTCTAGTTCCATCCATTTTCCTGAAAATTTCATGAGGCCATTTTTTACAGCTTAATAATACTCCATTGTGTAAATATACCACATTTTCTTTATCCATCTTCAGTTGGGGGGCTTCTAGGTTGTTTGTGTTTTCATTGACACCACTCAGTTGTTTATCCTCCTTAAGATCTTTATATTTAATTTCATTGAGCTGTTTCTTTGACACATATTTTGTGTTCTAGATTTCATCTAGGTTAATTCTTGTTGATAAACATTTGGTTTGTTTTGGCTTGAAGATAATGGCTTAATGGTTCATATTGGTGGTACTTTTTGAGACAAGATCTGCGCATGTGGACTTGTCTTTTTTTTTCTCTCTTTTTTATTGTTTATTTATTTATTAAAGATTTCTGCCTTCTCCCCGCCACCACCTCCCATTTCCCTCCCCCTCCCCCATCAAGTCCCCCTCCCTCATCATCCCTAAGAGTAATCCGGGTTCTCTGCCCTGTGGGAAGTCCAAGGACCACCCACCTCCATCCAGGTCTAGTAAGGTGAGCATCCAAACTGCCTAGGCTCCCACAAAGCCAGTACGTGCAGTAGGATCAAAAACCCATTGCCATTGTTCTTGAGTTCTGTTATGAACAAGGTAGACTTGGATAGAAAAAGGGGTGTGTGGGTAGGTTGGACCTAGAAATTTGAAATAGGTTGGGTGGAATGAAGTCAGATGTATAGAAGGGTCTGGGCTGGTATACAAGATGTGCCATCTGGTCCAAGCCTGGAGTGTGGGAAAATTTGAATGGATAGAAATATTGGATATGGTGTGGAGTGGTCTATGCATTGGGGGAATAGGTAGAACATGTTTTGGCAGAAGCCTAGAACTTCTTTACAATGCTGGCAGGTAAGGTCAGGCTAGGCTAGTGTAGTGGATGTGGTATCTATAATAGAACTGGGAAGTTGGTGAGGGTATTTGGATCGTGAGGGTCAGGGAGACTCATTGGGCTAGACTATGGAGAAGGTTGTGGGTTTGGATTCAGTACAGTAGGGACCTGTGGGTGGTGTCAAGGTGAATCTGGCATAGAGCCTGAAAGAAAGATGTGAAAAATTTGGCTTGGTAAAGAGGCTTCATTTTTTTGTTCCTTTTGTATTTAGAGTACAAAACACAGCACACACACACACACAGACACACACACATACAGAGAGTTTCTCCTTATTTTACTAGTTATTTGAGAATTTTGTGTGTATATATAGTTTTTATCATTATTGACCATAGAAAATTCTTGTAAGATGTTTATAATAATGATTTTGTGCAAAGATACTTAGAATCATAAATAAATGAAACTATATACTTATTATTTTACTTTCTGTTTTTGTGAGTTTATTATTAATATTTCTATTTTCTTATGTGTTTGAGGGCACGTGGGTGTATGTACCTATGTATGGGAGCCAGAGAAAGATATTTGGTGTCTTCCCCTACCTCTTTACTGTATTCCCATGAGGCAGAGTTTCCAGCCACTAAACTTAATTATGTTTGATACTTTTTGTAAGTGATATAGAAGTGAGTCGTGCCTTATTTGCCTTTCTCTGGAAGGCTTCTTTCCTTTAGCTCACTGACCTACACATGAGTCTGTTACAGGATCTTCTTTGTTTTCTAAATCAGATCTTGCTCCATGATGTATATGGCCCACATTCTCTTTATGTATTGATGTGTTTGTGGGTAGTGGTTCTCTGCCACCTTTGAGTTCCTCTCTGTATAGGTCCACACACCTGATTTTTATAACCTACCCCTGATGTCACCTTAATCTGTGTCAGTCAGGACAGCAGATATAACTATGTTAGTATTCAAACAGTGTGAATATTGGTAATGTTTGCTTTGCTCATTTATTTGGTTTTAATCCAATTTCTATAAACTCACAAGACTAAAATATTAATTTTAGATGCTATAATTTGCTTGCTATAATTTTAATTTATTATGAAGACATGACACATTCACAGTTGCATATACTTCTATCTTTATTTTTTTCTGTATTTGAGTGGTTTCATACATTTATGTGTACAATGTATGCCTGGAACCCATGGAGGCCAGAAGAGGCCTTCGGATCCCATGGAACTAGAGGTCCAGGTGGATATGAGCCAGTGGGTGGGTTAAGGGAATCAAACTAGGTACCCTGGAAGAATAGATGCTCTTAACTTCTGAACAACGTGCCAGCTCCAAAGTTGCATATTGGGAAGTGAGGAGGAAGGAGGCTTCAAGAGAAAGCTAAACTGAAATTTGGGAAAGCTATTTATTAACAGTAGACTAGACAGGAGTGCAGGAGTCCCATAAATGCGACAAGTGGAGTGCCTGCTCTTTAAGGGATCCATGGAAAGGGAAATTCCTGTACTGTGAGGTAGCAGGCTTAGTCTGCATGAGATTTGTTCTACATGATGACTTCCAGGCAGCCTCTTATTACCCAGCAGCAGGAGAGTTGGCTGTTGGTGAGTGGTGATGGGGGAAAGGCTGCAGGGTTTGGAAGGAACACCTGTAGGGTCTTGGTACTGATTAACACCTAAGTGCCTGAAGGAAATGGACGCCTAGGTAATGCACAAAAGCGAATACCTGAGGATTTGCCTGCCTGGATTCCTGTTTTCATGGCTAGATAGAGGAAAGGCCAGCTCTGATTATCTTGTGATGAGGACTTTTTTGGCAGGTAAAGGAGGTACACTGTCTGTCTGAAACCTCCTCTCATTAGTTTCTGTTGATTTACTGGAAGCAGTACTATCCTTGTTTAACTATCTTGTCTTGTAGCTTAGCTATGAATGTCTGGCCATACCCACCTATGTGGATGAGTGATACTGTCACCTTTCCACAAACTGCTTGTAGTAAAATAAAAAGAAAAAAAGAAAAAAAGCCAGTCTCTCTCTCTCCTTCTTGGCACATGTGTGTAAGTTTGTGTGTGTGTGTGTGTGTGTGTGTGGTGTGAAGTTGCACATACACAGAGGCTAGAAAAGGACAAGGAGACATTTTTGTTCTGCTCTATCACTCCACCTTATTCCCTTGGGTGTGGTTTCTCACTAACCTTAGAGCTCAGCTGGTAGCCAGCAGACCCCAGTGATCTGCCTGTGCCTGACTTTGGACTCCTACCCAACAACACTGGGCTGACAGGCATGAATAGCCATGCTTGGCTTTCTGGCTTTTTGCATGAGTACTGGGGATTCAAGCTGAGGTCTTCAGGTTTGAATATAAAGTCAGTCATGGTAGAACCCTCTTGTTGCAAGATAGAAGGCAGAGAAAGGAGAATCTCCAGATGCTTGCTGATAAGCTAGCCCGGACTCTGTAGCAGACTCTTTTGTGAACAAAAGAGACACCATGTGTCTCAAATGAAGTGGAAGGTAAGGGTTGACATCAGAGCCTCTTACTGCCACACACGCACGGTGACAAACACATGCCCCCGCTCCGTACACAGACGTAAGAAAAAAGAAATATGTATGGAGCTAAAGACGTAATTGCTAAATGAGAATGTGGATGCTGCTGTCAGCTGCAGGAGGAGGACTCTGGGTTTTTCAGTCATAATAGCTTAAAGCGGGTGACAGTCACCACCTATGAGTGCATTTTTTATTTAGTAATAACTCATAGGCAACATTTAATGCCTGAGCATTAGTCATGTCATTACTGCCTGTGGGCTTATGTGGGTGGAAAAAGCACTTGCACACATACGAATGAATGGGCAAGCCAGCCTCTCTACTTCCTGACATTTCTTCCCACGCAGTGAGCACGCACATTGTTAGATTTATGAATCAGAAATTGAAAGGAAGAGTGGCCTGTGGCTTTTGGACATCTCAAAGAATAAATAAGCTTTATGGATTTGGTAATCTCGGCAGAATTGCTGATGAGTTACTTCCTTAGGATCTAGTAAAGACAAGTTTTGTCTTTAAGGTGATTAGAAACTACATGTTGAAGATGCTAACTCACATACTTCAAAGCCTCAATTTTGTGAATTCTCTGAATATAGTCTTCACTATGAACTTTTAATTATTACAGAAAACTTCTGGTTTCATTATGACTGTTTATGAATGATTAGTAATAGGTTTTCTGTACCCCAATAATAGGTTTCCCTGCTGACTCAGCAAGCCAAATCAAGCCAAATTAAAAAAAACTTAGCCAGGAGGTGGTGGCCCACACCGTTAATCCCAGCACTCGGGAGGCAGAGGCAGGTGGATCTCTCTGAGTTTGAGGTCAGCCTGGTCTACAAGAGCTAGTTCCAGGACAGGCTCCAAAGCTGCGCCTTGAACAACCTAAAAAAAAAATAGTGTGGGACAATTCTGTATTTTTCCAGTTATGTTTTAAATAAACGCTGACTGGCCAGTAGCCAGGCAGAAAGTATAGGTGAGATAACCAGACAGGAAGTAGAAGCAGGGCAATGAGAACAGGAGAATTCTAGGAAGGAGGAAGCCCATTCCTCCCCAGTCCTGTCCAGACACAGAAGAAGGAAAATGTGACCTTCCCTGCTGAAAAAGGTATTGAGCCATGTGGCTAACATAGATAACAATAATGTGTTAATATACATTTTAAGAGTTAATAAGAAGCCTGAGCTAATGGGCCAATCAGTTTATCATTAATATGGACCTCTATGTGATTCTTTGTGGCTTAATGGCTGTGCAAACTGGGCAAGACAGAAACCCCAACAAGCAAACAGTCATGTTACAATCTGTATATCTCCATGAGGCTGTGGTCTACGGGTAAGGTTCCTAAGGTTCAGTGTGTCCTTCTCCTTTGGCAGCTACATTGTGTCTCCCTGACTCCACCTAGTTCTCTCTATATCTCTTCCAGCCTGCCTATATTCTGCCCTGCCATAGGCTGAATCAGCTTCTTTATTACCCAATGGTAATAAAACATATTTACAGCATACAGAGGGAAATCCTATATCATCTATCTATCTATCCATTTAGATATTGACTTATATATGAGAAAGCATATGCCATATTGTCTTTTTGAGTCTGGGTTATTTCACTTTACATGAAGATCCCTGTTTTTACTCATCTTTCTTAAAATTGAACAATTTCATTCTTCTTTATGGCTGAATAAAACAAATATATGCACAGGTACCACTTTTGTCCTTGTTATTTATCTGTTGAAGGATATAAAAGATGGTTCCCTATCTTGGCTATGCTGAGTAGTTCAGTGGTGCGGGAGAATTGTCTGTATTCTGTCAATTATGTTTTAAATAAACACTGATTGGCCAGGCAGGAAGTATAGGTGGGTCAACCAGACAGGAAGTAGAGGCGAGGCAATGAGAACAGGAGAATTCTGGGAAGGAGGAAACCCATTCCTCTGACCTTTCCAGACCCAAGAAGCAAGATGTGACCTGCCTCACTGAGAAAGGTACCGAGCCACATGGCTAACATAGATAAGAATAATGGGTTAATATAAGCTACAAGAGCTAATAAGAAGCCTGAGCTAATGGGCCAATTAGTTTATAATTAACACAGACTCTCTGTGTGATTTTCTTTGGGGCTTACCAGCTGTGGGAAGTGGACAGGATGGAAACCCCGACTAGCAGGCCTTCATGTTACAGTTCAGTAGTTAACATGGATATAAAGGCATCTGTGTGCTATACTTTATTAGTTAACTTTCTCATTACTGTTGATTAACTACTGGTATAGCTTTGCATTCACAGTCAAGAAGCAGAAAAAGAGATGATGCTGATACACATCATCTTTTCCTTCAGTCCTGGACCTCAGTCCATGGAGTGTTACCCATCTTCCAACTGGGTTTTCTTACTATAGTTAACCTCCTTGGAAAAGCCTTCACAGGCATGCCTAGAGGTATGTCTCCTAGATGTTTCTAAAACCCATTTTGTTGGTAATCAAGATGGTTACATATGCTGATCTAGATTCTTGTAGATATTCAGAAATGGTAGAGTTTATTATGAACATTTATGAAAATTTTTATTGCTTGGTATTTGCACAGTTATGCCAATCAGGTCAGTGTTTAAAAATTGGTAAAATGTAGCTGAGGCAGGAACATCAAACTAATGACTGATTGTGTATGTGGTCCAACGTCAGAGCCAGATGAATGGAATGTTTGTTGGTGTTCCATTACACAGAGGGTTGTGTTTTACTAAAAATATAATATTATATAATTCAAATAGCCAAGAGAAAGGGATAATACTCTTTTCAAAAAGCAGTAATAAATGTTTTCAATGATGAATAACCCATGGACTCACTTGATTAATACACAGTATATAGCTGTGTCCAAGAATCACACTCTTCCCTACAAAGATGGACAGTTATTATTTGTCAAAACTACCAAGCGGAGTGTTTCATAAATTTTAGTCTTATTTCGAGTAGAAACCCTACCAAATTGAGTTTATGAACTAATATGTTTGATTGATTTTCTTGGTCTGCTTTTCAGTTTTGTTCCTGCTCCTTAATGTAGACATTTTCCAAAGAATTGCATTTTTGTTCTTACTTTTCCCTCCATTTATCCTTAGATAACTTCCAAGGCTTATTTCTAATATACTACTTGCTTCCTCAGTTTTTGCCTATAGTTAACCAGTTCAACTTTTATTTATTAAACAACACAATGAGCCTGAATTCTTCCAGATTTGGGAGAAAACAGGGCAGACAATGGAGGAGCTACAGTTCTAGCAAGACCCTGCCAAGGATATTGAGATATGTATACATTAGCAGGCCCTTCTTCCTGTCATCCTTTTTTTTTTTTGATGTAAAAGACATACAGAAGGCAACAAAAGCTCTTTAATTCCTTGGAGTAAATGGAACAGATTAACCTACCTGCCTTCTGGGTGGATATTTCTAGATGCTTCCAGACTATTCAAATTGGCTCTCTGTAAGACATGTCAATTCAACTAATCTAGGAAAAGTCTGTCTAAATGCTGAGCAGAAAGCTAAGCACAAAAGAGGTCATATTGGATAGTTTCATATATATGAACTTCAAATCCAGCAAAATAATCAAATAGAACTTTCTTTTGAGTTGAGGGCAAAGGCAGGTGCTAGTGGGATTTTTGAGATGTTACATTCTCTTACTTCAGTTGATTTAGTATTAGAAACATGTGTAAAAACACCTTGTGAAAATTGCACAGATCATTCAAAAGTGTAGTGGTTTTAATGAGAAATGCCCCCATCAGCTCAACTCTTGGTCAAAGTTTTTGATGCTGTTTGGAAGGTTATGGGAAGGGCAGCCTCATCACACTTATAGTTCATTCTTTGTCTCATGCTTGTTGTTGAGATGTGCTTTCTCAGCTTCCATGGCTTAAATGGAATATAATGTATTCATCCACTTGAAGTTTGATGGACAAGGGGATTACTTTTATGCTTTTTTTGGGTAATGAGTAAGTCTGCCATGAGCATACTGTGTGTGCCTTTTGGTGAACATATGTGAACCTGTCTGCTGAGTAGATTGCTAGGAACGGAATTGTTATATGGTAAGGAGTACTTATATTTGGCTTAATGATGTACCGCCCAACAATTTTACAAAATGGTGCACCAATTTGTACTATAGTAGCATGTAAATGTTGGTGCACATTCCTGCCAACAGGTTTTTTTTTGGGTACTGTCTGTCATTTAAAATTGATGCTTGCTAGTGTGTGTAAGCTGCACAGTTTGAACTTGGAATCTTCCCTGTGTCTATCCTAGTCATCAGACAAGAGCTTGATGAAAGGCACTTAGTTCTGACTGCTGGGCATTGTTCACCCTTTGAGGCTTGTTTGTTCGTGATACCTTACCTCCTTCTTGCCTTCTAGGTTCAGCCTGATCAAGTCATTAAACTCATGTCTTACTCCATTGTTCCTTTTTTCCATCAGGTAAATTAGATCTTACAGATTCTATTTCGATTATATCTCTCACAGCCCACAAGAGCAGGAGGTTACCCCCACTGGGGTTTTGTGGAATGCTTTAAGGAGAAGAAGCCCTGGAGTTTTATGTCACAGTATAAACAGGGCCATCAAAGTGTCTAGGATTTCATAAGAGAGTTTTGGGAGGGAGAAAAGTAAGTGTAAATGTGCCAAGGGAAACAAATACACAGTGCGCTCAAGAGTCCAGTCCTGTCAGCTCTGAGCATAATGAAGTCCTTGGAGGATGGGTGGTGGATGGCCTTGGGCAGGAAGAAGGAAAATGCTTCCTGCAGGCAATTGTGTTGTTGCCAGTGAGGGTGAATACTTGTAATCAAAATGTTTTGATAGTTATAATGATTTAAGTGTGTTGGGGGGCATATTAGATGACTTATAACTGCCTGATGCTCTAGTCTCAAAGGATCTGATACTCCCTTCTGGGCTGTGTAAAGATGAGCAGCATAACATAGTACAAGGTTGATGTGAACAGTGATTTGTTTTCCGGACGAGTGATTAGGAAACAAGTGTGATATTCCAGTTGATAAATTTTGACACTCTTGGCAAACATTATGTCAGTGATCATGCAACAGTGTTAAGATGACAGGATGGAGGGGCTGGGGAGATGGCTTAGTAACTAAAATGGTTGTGATACAAGCATGAGGATCTGAGTTTGGGTTCCCATGTTTTGAAAAAAAGTAGTGAGTGTTTGTAAAGCTAGTGCTGAGGAAGCAGACATGGACAGAGTTCCGTTTCATAGAATAAGGCTGCAGGTAATTGATGATACCTGACTTTGATCTCTGGGCTTCATAAGCCCATATAAATATGCATGTGCTCACTCATATCATGCACACATGTATACACAGATGCACATGTATGTGTACATATACCACAATTGCACAAGGAAGACAGGATTAAAGGACATCAGTGGAAAAGATGATAGAGAAGGATGGTGTGAGTACTCTGACATGTGTTTCCATAGATCAGCAAGGATACAGGGTACTGCAAATGGGGTTTATATCTGAAAAATGATAAAGGTAGCAAGGAAGAATAATGCCTGGAATGTTGGATATAGAGGGGTGAAGAAAACATTGAAGTGGAGAAGTACAATGAACTGATAAAACTGTGATTCTGTGGTCTTAGAAATGAGGTGTGAGAAAGACCTGCTCTTTTCTGAAGGGAGACAGAGGAGGAATGGATCTGGGGGAGCAGGAAGGTGGGATGCTGGAAGGAGCAGAAGGAGGGGACTATGTGGTCAGTTTGAAAAATGTATGAGAGAGGAAATTAAAAAAAGAAGTGAGATGTGATCTAGAAGGATATCCCTGCAGATGTAGATAATCCAAGAGCAGTGGCAATGACACATACAGGTGAGGGTCTTTGGAAAGGTTAGAGCAGTGAGTATCCAAAATGGAATTTTGTCAAACATTACCACCACTGAAGTAACATGCAGGAGGAAAAGAAATCCTGAAAATCACTAAGCAAAAAATTTAGATTGCCATGACAACCAAATGTATAAACAGTGGTAAAGTATATACTCATCCAAAATCTGAGTCCTCAGATGATGTTTTCACTCTGGTGTTATGTGAGTGAAATGTTTTGAAAAGGATGATGCCCTTCCCTAGGTCTCAGTGTCTTGCCTGATGGTCAGCACATTAAAGTAGAACCCTCTCGGATGGCTAAGATGTGGCAAAATATGACTTGACTCCTCATGATCTTCTGTTCATGGGTAGCCTCAGCCCCAAAACTTCAGCTTCCTGATGGGAAATAAATGGTGATTGTGAGAGAGCTGCTGGAGCAAGACATTTGGATATTTTCATTAAACTCTAAGTTGGCAATAGCATATCCAGTATTTGGGAAATATGGATGCTTGCTTAAGACTGGACTTTCAAGAATGGAATGATATTGAGAAAACTCTGTGTGATATCTGTACATAGAATCTGTTTTACAGGGTGAAGTGAAATAGTGTTTGAAGGAGCATCTCACTTAAAAGTTCATTGTGAAGTCAGATGTGTGTGAAGAGTGTGTTTGTCTTTTGTGCCTTACTGTGCTAGTGATTCCAGGAAGTTCCTCAGAAGATAAGCTGAGCCTCAGTGTAGTGGGGGACCTCCAGTGTCTGACACCAACTGCCTAGAGATTCAGGAGTTCTTGCGTTGCCTGTATGGGTCTCAACGAGGAGGTGGTGAGCTCTCTACACAGCTTTGTTTTATGACGGATAGGTGAAAGTCAGTGCCCTCCATGTCCCTCAAACACTGGAGGTAGTCTTATTATAAAAAATGTGAGAAATGGTGTGAACTAACCTGTTAGGTCAGTTCTAAGACTCACAATTTTAGCATATTTGCACTCTTCAGGTGCTAGCATACAGTACTGGCAATAAATAAATATATGCACGTCACATGATTTAGTAACCGTAGAGTCAGCACAGTCACTTTTCTAGTTCCTGCAACAAAATATCTGACCAAAGCAAATTAGAAAAGGTTTATTTTAGCTGGGTGGTGGTCGCACATGCCTTTAATCCCAGCATTCATGAGGCAGAAGCAGGTGGAGCTCTGTGATTTTGAGGCTAACCTAGTCAACAAAGTGAGTTTCAGGATAGCCGGAGATGTTACACAGAGAAACCCTGTCTCAAAAAACAAACAAACAAATAAACAAAAACACACACACACTATGGTGGGGGGATTTTGGCTCACAGTTTGAGAGTACAGTCCATCATGGCAGGAAAGACATAAATGCAGAAGCATGGGACACCCATCATACTGCATCTACACTAAGGAAGCAGAAAGATGGTTCTGCTCAAATCATTTTCTTGTTTTTATTCAGTCTAGGAACTCAGCCCATAGAATGGTGCTCACCTACATTTAGCATGGGTCTTCTAACCTCAGTTAATCTAATGTAGAACATTCCTCACAGACATGCCTAGAGATTTGTTTTCATGGTGATTTTAAATCATGTCAAGTTGACAGTCAAGATTAAACCTCACAGAATTCATTTTTGGGGTGGGGTACATTATAGCATGTAAACATGGACATGTTCTTGAGCATGTTTAATTGAACAATATCAATCATATGTTAGAAAACAGTAAATAATGGGAATGGATTTTGCATTATAGTGAGAAATAATTGATTATTGAGTCAAAAATATGAGTAAAAACAACTTGGTGAATTTTGTGGAATTGTACTGTTCGATACAGAGTCTCACTAAAGCTCAGATTAGCTTGCAATGAGGGATTCTCCTGCTTCAGACTCTCAAAGGATGGGACTGTTGGTATGTGACACTGTGCCTAGCTGAGGACTCTTAGCTGAAACAAAAATAATGTCTCTAAAGGGACATTAACAGTTATTTAAAGGGTCAACAACTTTTCCTATCCCAAGGCCCAGCTGACATCCCTACAATGCCTTCCTGATGCTAATATAATCTCTTCCTCCAAGCTATCATATTGACTGGCCATGTGCTTTTAAGTACATTTCCAACTTTACTGACACATTTGTTTTCTCAAGAGATATACTCATTAAAGAAATATGTCATTTGTGTAATAAACAATAGACTTCTCATGGAGGTACCTTAGAAACATGTTCATAGATTACCATTTTGATTTCGTTCATTTACTCTTGTGGTGCTAAAGCATATTTTCCCTTATCCTGGTGAATGTGTTTTTCTAGGGTTCACACTCTTTTTTTTTTTTTGTCTGAATTTGGTCAAAGTGAAGGGACAAAAACATCCATTTCAGGAAAACAAATTAAGTGAAAAACAAAGCAATTTTTTTTATGTGAGCAGGAGAGTGATTGAGAGGGAGGGAGTGAATAGGAAGGTTATGAGAAGGTTAGAGAAGTTATATTCCTCTGCCCCTAAGATGCATTCACATTTCCTGACCCAACAACCCTGCTGAGAGTCTACATCAAAGAATGGGTTGCTGGCTCTGTTACAGTGTTCTGATTTGCTTGGAAATTCAGTCGTTCAGATACCATAGGGGCTAACCTAGAGGGAACACATGGGATTTGCAAAACGTTCCTATGGCAACAGAGACAGAATATCTTTCTTGACTCCGTTGAAAGCTAAAAGAGAGAGTGATTGTTCAATATCAAGAAACGTCAGTTAGTTTACCTCCTGGCCTTAAAGAATCAAACCAAGGGACAGGATAACTTTCACTGGGGTAAAACAATGGAGAAATGCAGTGAGATCAAAGGAATCTGGTACCTAGCCTTTCTATAGTATCTTTTTTTTTTTTTTTTCTCAAGACAGAGTTTCTCTGTGTAGCCCTGGCTGTCCTGGAACCCATTCTGTAGAACAGGCTGGCCTTGAACTCACAGAGATCCTTCTGCCTCTGCCTTCCGAGTTTTGGAATTAAAGGTATACACCACCACTACCCGGCACTATAGTACTTTTTAAAAAGTTCATCTTAGTGGATAGCAGATTAATCGATCTCCACTCTAGACAAGTAAACAAAGAAAGGAGACTCACACAATGTTCTGTTTCTCACTGAGAATCCTGGGTAGGCAGGTGCTGTAATAGGTGGCCTAGGCCCTTGACAGCTTGACAAAAAAGAAATAACAAATCCCACAAGTTTGGAGTTGAGATAGGTGGAGAAGGGGAGAGAGGGTGGGGAGAGAAATGGTGGGAGAGTTTTCTTGCATTGTCAGAGGATTGCAATTCTTTCCATTTTGCTCTACTATTGATATTTTCATTCTGCCTTTGGCTATGGACCTAAAGGGCCACATTGCAGATAAAATTGGTCTTTACAGGTACTGTTTTCACCTTGTACCAAATCACATCTATGCTGTCTGCTGTACAAAAAATAAACTTCTTAAGATACCCCATGTTCCTCTTAACAGGATGGAGTCTCTATATTGGACAATTATACTAAATAAAATGGAGACTTTGTGGGGAGTGCTTGTTTGTAGCCTTGGGTTCCAGTGAGAGACTCTGTCTCAAAAAAACCAAGATAATGGCATCTGAGCAATAGCATCTGGATTGACCTCAGCCTCCACGTGTGCATGCTGCACTAATGGCCTTGCAGGTCTTGGCCCTATCAGTTTCAAGGTATGTTCATGGTCCCACTTAGTGCCTGCCTGTATGCCCATTGGCAGGAAAGTCAGGCCAGGAGACATGTTTTAAACACAGCTCCCCCAAAAGTTATGAGTCAAAAACACTGTTCAGGGGGTTGAAAGGCTCTTTTCTCCAAGAGCCCTGGGATGCTATCCTAGCTATTGTTCTGTAATAGAAGAAGCCATGGGAATGTTACAAGACCCATACCTGGAATTCTAGCTGACTCCTGCCCCTGACTACAAGTGATCTTAGGACATGCTGCAGCATATAGGAAGTATAAGATTGAACAGGGGGCATTATAATAGAGCTTCCGTGAGGTTATCCATGATGAGGTGGGACTTTGAGGCCACTCATGATCATGTAAGTAACCCCTCATTCATGCTCTGTAAGTAAGCCCAATAAACTTGTTGGTTGGCTAAACTGGGCTCTGGAAGAGTCCATTTTGAGTGAATAGACACTTGTTTGTGTCTCCCCAGGAATAGTTAAGGCAGCAGAGGAGATTCTCTGGGTTATATGGAAATGGTAGATTGATCCTGTTTCACTTTGTTGGCCCCTTTCTCCCTACTTTACTACTATTCATTCACAAAGGCACTTAGCAGGCTTCAGTCCTCATCTCACCTTCATAGAATTTATGCAACAAATAAAGCAGCACATTACAGA
The DNA here is from genome assembly GCF_950005125.1 of Chionomys nivalis. NCBI lineage: Eukaryota > Metazoa > Chordata > Mammalia > Rodentia > Cricetidae > Chionomys > Chionomys nivalis. The sequence goes on along the minus strand of NC_080112.1, from coordinate 44,069,614 downwards.
CCCTTGAGCTGAGATGCCTTTCTCAGAAATCAGGCTATACTTCCTGCATCATCATGGCATCATCATCGTTGTCTCTCCGGGTGTGTCTATCTCTGTTTATCTCTATTTGTTTATGTGTATGATTGTGTGTGTGTGTTCATGTATACAGAATGCTGGGTGCCTGATGTGCTTTATTTCTTGAAACAGAGTCTCTCAGTGGACCTGGAGCTAGGATGTCATTCAGGAAGATCCTCCTGTCTCTACCCCCCGACCCCCCCCCCCCACACACACACCCTGTCAGCACTGTGGCTCCAGGCACATGCACCTTTTCTTTCCTTGTTTTCACATGAGAGTGCTGGGATTTCAAAGTCAGGTCCTCATGCTGATGCCGCAAGCGCTCTTATCCCTTGAACTATCTCTGCAGTCCTTCTTGTCTGTTCAGTTTCCCCATTCTGCTCAAGCTTCTGGCTGGTGACCTTTTCATTCCTCATCTCAGTGGTGGCCACAGCTGGCTGGCTCTTTCTCAACTGCATCAGTGCTACAGTCTTGTGGTGGTGTGACAACTGCTGTACAACATAAAGGATGCTCTCTCTCCATCTCAGGTCTGTAGTTTAATCCCATCTACACAGCTTCTTTGGCCATAGACTTAGAGATTAGGATAGGGACATTTTAGGGACTCATTAACTCTGGCCCTCATGAAATATCTCTAGTGAGCCCTAAATAGAAAGTAGATTCCCATGACAGAGAAAAAGACCTTGAGCCATTTCTGTAAGGCTTGTCCAGCTCCCCAGGACAAATAGCACTCCCTGACAGCTGTTTGCATTTCACAGTCAACCACAGTTCCTGCACCACCCCCAACCTGAGCAAGAGTTGCACCTGGTCATTTGTATGCAAGGGGTGACGGAGAATGAATTCAGCCTGATTCTCCCTCTTCAGCCACAGTGTGCTTTAAATGTTGTATGAATTGAAAAGATCTTTTGTTGTTGTTGTTGTTGTTGTTAACCAATGCAGGAAAATAGATAGAATGCCTTGGAGCACAAAAACAATGGCTGTTGATCCAATGTTGAATAATGCATTGCTTGTTTTGTGCTATTAAATTTGATAAATTTACCTTTGTGGGGATTTATTTGTCTATTAATCCATCAAGTACTAAAATGGTAAGTGATAGGTTCCGGTGTTTACCCAGTTTTCCATCTTTGCATTTACCGTGTAACAGCCTTCCCTGAAAGCTACTCAAACATTAAAATTTGAGGTTTTTTTTTTTAATTGTGCCACATATGAATGAAAGCAAGAGATAAGAAACATGACAAGCAATAAATAAAGGGCAAGCTTTTGTATATATGCTGAGTTGCAATAAATTGAGTATGCAAAGTAAAAGCAAACCAGCGAACATGGGAAAGCAAAACCTTTTTCTCTTTGTTTTTCACAGACAAGCTTCAGATGGGTGAAATTTAACAGGGAACATTGTTCACATGGCATAAAACACAAATTACCCAAGACAGTGCTTAGAATGGATTTAATGACAAAAGGCCAGCAGAAAGCTACAAGTAGAATATTGATCAAGCAATGATTGAGAAGAGAGGAGGAAAATGCCTGAAGGAAGAATGCCTGCTTAATGCCAGAGACCAAGAACCATGGCTATGGAACTCATAGGTCCTAGGAGACCTACTATGGTTAGTTTGCTAAATGAATACTGCATTTGAATGCTTTCTTATTTTTCTATTTTTTAATTTTTATTTTTTAATTGAAAATAAAATAAAGTTCTTTTCACGCAATATAGTCTTATCTCCATTTCTCCCGCTTCATCCCCTTCCAGGTCCTTTCCACTTCCATATTCTCCCATGCCTTCTTTCTCTCTCTTTAAAAAAAAAAGCCAGGCAGGCAAATAAGTCAAGCAAACAAAGATAAAACAAATAAACAACAAACAAATTAAACTAAGAGCAGGAGAAATACACGTGTGCAAGAGTACACTCACAACAGTAAGATTTTTAAAAATGCCTAGGCAAAGCAATATGATATAAAAACCAAACAAACAAAACCCAAAAATCTCCAAAAATGCTGTTGAGTTTGTTTTGTGTTGGCCATCTGCTCTGGGAATGAGACTTGACCTTAATTGTGGTTTGTATACCTAGTGAGACTCCCCTGGAGAAACTAACTTTTCCTTTGTTAGTAATTGTTACTTGGAGAGGGCTTCTGGGTTAGGGATGTGGGTGTGTGTTTATTTCAGCTTTTCAGCATTGGGACTGCCTGGCTTGAACACGTGTAGGGCCTATGCATGCTGCTGCAGTCTCTGAGTTCTAATGAGGAGCCATCTTCTTGTGTCTGGAAACACTGTTCCCTTCTTGGTGTTGTCCATCTCCTCTTGCTCTTACAATCTTTCAGTCTCCTTTTTTTGCATGATTCCCTGAGCCCTGAGGAGAGGGATTTGATGGAGCCATCCTATTTAGGACTAAGTGGTCTGTCTCTTCCTCTCTGTATATTGTCCAGTTGTTGGTCTCTATATCTGTTCCCATCTATGACAGGAGGAAGCTTCTCTGATGATGGTAACACATTGATCAATGGGTATAACAGAATGTAGTCAGGAGTCATTTTATCACTACATTTCTTTAGCAGAAAAATACTATTTTCTTTTCTGCTAGGTCCATGTTCTCTCCACTCTCCGATTCTTGGTCTGTTGAGCCTGCATGATTTCAAATCAATCATTATTCCAGCATTGATTGAGATGGGTTGTGGCTTAGAAGCCCTCACTCTCTAGCTGAAGATCTACTGACACTTGATAGCTGGTAGAGGAGAAAAAGATCAGTTTTCTTTAAGGGTGTGGCTTCTCACAGGTTGTCCATGTTCCAGTGGATAGCCCTATACCTATACACACGGACAGTTCTATTTAGAAACAGAGGGTTAAAAAATAAAGGGAAATGGACTCTCTTTTTCCCAGTAACTGCCAAGTACCAATAGCTCCTCAGTTAGGGGTGGGGACTTCTCAACCCTTATTCCTAAGAAGTTGGCCGGCTCTATCTTGTGCAGGTCTTCTGCATATAGTCAGTCACAGCTTCTGTGAGTTCATGTGTGCAGTGGTCCTGCCATGTGTGGCAAATCCTCTTTTCATTGGCAACATCTGCTTCCTCTACTACCTCTGGCAATTTTCTACAGGGATACAATCCCTGAAAGACTGCCTGTGTTTCAGTATACGGTCCTACAGCAATGTACATACAGGAAACATTAACTGAACTCATGGCTTTAAAAAAAAGAGCACATGAAGTTGGGAAGGAAAAATAATAGGATAGGGGAGGAGTTGAAGGGAGACGGAGGTGGGAGTGATGGAAATATATTGTATTCATGTATGAAATTCTCAAACAATTAATAAAACAACTACAACATAAGGAGATTTAGATTTTCACTTTCAAACTTGAGGAAGGATTACTTATCAGTGACTATATATACCCCTGAGGAATATGACTCCACATCTTCCGCTAGCAATCATGAACTTTCTGAAGCTCTTTAGGGAAGGATGGAGGTCTCCTGAGCCCCTTTCCATTCCATAATGGAATGTTGGTGTCTGGTATTGTATAAACATTGTGTGGGTAGCTATAGTTGCTATGTGTTCATAAGTAAAACTGCCAGGTCATGTCCAGAACGTAGCATTTCATAGCACCCCTTTCCAACCTCTGGCTTTTAGATTCTTTCTTCCCGCTCTTTTATCATGTTCCTTGAACTTTGGATGGGGTGTTACAGATGTTCCACTTATGGCTGAGCATTCATAGTCACTCCTTCTTAGCACTTTGGCAAGTTGTAAGTTTTAGCATTAACCATTGCCCACTGTAAACAGGAGCTTCTCTGGCCAAAGCTGGGCATCACTAGTATGCAGAAGGAAGTTTGACAACTTTTCAACACAAGTTTTCTGTTCTTCCCTAGGTCCTATGATTTTCCAAGTCATGGACTTTACAGTCCCAGGCAGGAATTCCTCCTGTGGAGTGTGGCCCTCAAATCCAATCTGAAAGTAGTTGGTTACTCTCTTAACAACTATGTCACTATTGCGTCAATGGGCACATTTTGCCTGGCAGATTGATATTCAAGGTTAACATCTTGGCAAAGCATTGATGACTTTTTTCCCCCAGAAAATATCATACATTTTAAAATCAATTTTCGTTTGGAGTCAGGTTGGCATGGAACATTTCCAATTTTTACTAAGGATTTTAGTAGTTTTTCAATAATTTTAATATATTTTTAAAGATTTATTTATATTATGTATATGAGTGCTTTGTCTGCATGTATGCATGTACACCAGCATGTGTTTGACATCTGTTAAACACGTACTAGTTGTGGGGGAATCAAACCCAATCTTCTACAAGAACAATAAGTGTTCTTAACTGCTCAGCCATTTCTCCAGCCCTTATATTCACCTCCTTTCCTGACTCTTCTTAGACACACTCAGTCTTCCATATCCATCCAAACTGTTCTTTTCTTTTAAACTATTCCAGTTCAGTTTGTGCTCCCTATACTCTTGAGTATGTGGTCATCTACTGGAGCAGGAAAGGAAGTTGTTGATAGTATTTGGTGGGGGCTTTTTGATTGCTTCGTAATAAGGATATGACAAGCTTAACATCCACAATGTCAGAGAAAGAAGTTAACACTTGCCTTTGTTGCTTGAGGTTTTGAAACCCAAGCAAGCCTTTTGTATTATGCAATTTTAAGAAATGGACATACTAGAAAATTTAGTTTAGTATTGGCATGCATGCATGGAGTACTTTAGACTCAGAGTTTCACCCTCAGTACAGGGAATAAAGAAAAGGTAGGGGTCAGTGGAAACAATCTGATTAGTCCAGTGAAATATTTAAGCAACCAGAATTAGGAAGAGAGATTTAATTTGACAATAGGTTGTATGATACACTCACTAATAAATGCCAGAGAGTTTTCAATTTTATCAAAACTCTTTGATTACTAAAGTATTTGTAGAGGTATAAAAAGTGTGTGTGTGTGCGTGTATATACTCTTGTGTATCCATGTATATGTGTATATATTTCTCCACAGCATACCTGCAATTAGACAACAAAATATCTCCTGGTGTTCAAACTGTCACAAGTAGAAAATTCATGGGTTCCTGGAAATGCTACTGAGATTACAGGTGTGTGAAGCCATGTCCTGATTTATGCCGTGCTGGAGATTAAATGTAGGGCTGAAGCATACCAGGAAATCACTCTTTTGAGATATATCCCCATGCCCTTAAATGTATCTTTTAGAGCTTTCTTTTTATAACTTAGAATAGCTTACAAAGGAAAAAAAAACAAAGATTCATGCAAAACATTGAAGAGGGTTAGAATATTTCAGCTGTACAATGACTAGGAAATGGGAACAGCAGCAATATTGATAGAAGGAAAATGAGAAATTTGTGTTAGTTACTCTTCTATTGTTGTGGTAAAGGACTATGATGAAGGTAACTTATAGAAGGAAGAATTTATTCAGGCTTATGGTTCTAGAGGGATAAGGGTCCATCATGCCAGGGAAGCATGGCAGAAAGTTCCAGCTAAGGTAGCAGAAACTGGATGCTGGGAAGTCACATCTGGAACTCTAATCATGAAACAGAGAGAGTGGGCTATAAGTGGGACAAGGCCTTAAGCTCTCAAATCCTGTCCCCAGTGATTTACATCCTCCATCTGGGCTACATCTTCCAAACCTTCCTGCACCTTCTAAACTTTTCTAAACAGTGCCTTCAACTGGGACTCAAGTTCAAATGCTTGAGACTATGGGGCGCTGATTAATTTCTCATTCATACTGCAGTATGATGGTTTTGGAAAATGTGTTTCTACTGTCTTTTCAGGAGACAACGGGAGAGAGAGGAAAATAGATTGTAATTTAAACAAGCATCCCATTTTCTTTCTGTAAACAGTCAAATTGTCTCTGGAAATTAGAGAATTAAACGCACAAAGGAGGAATTTATTGGTTCTAAGTGGTCTAGTAGTTAATGTTGATAGAAATTTCATGTATGCTTGAGTTTAAATGCTAGCATTTTAAAGAACAAGATAAAACAAGTGTAATAAAAAGAGGACAACTTTCTCTGTTATCTACTGAGGCATGACCAGAAACTTTGTGAAGAAACCATGAAATAAAATGATTCATTCAGATTGGAGTAAAAAATATAATGAGCTTGACCTTGTGCTGGTTTCATACAAAGTTCTGAGTGAAGACTTTTGGCCATGTATTCCCTGATATTTCATGCCTTGAAATTCTGCCCAATCTCACAAAATGATTTTAATAATCTCATCTCTAGTTTGGCTGATTATCCCTAAGTGAACTTAAGGATCTTTGTTTGGATTCAAGACTTGGAAAGAAATTTTGTAGTTTTTAGACATTCATTTTCAATTCATGAGCTTGTCTGTGCAAGCCACGCTGTCTGAAAACAAATGAGTGTGAGGGGGTTATAGTCACAAGTCAGCCAACACTTTGGAACATAACAACAAAAAAATAAAGGCTTTTTTTTTTCTTGTAAGCTAGTCACTGCTGAACAATCACATTTTTTTTTAACAGTTATGAGTTGGAAAACGTCATCCATAAATCTTAAAGTTCTAATTGTTTAATCCCAAAAGAAAACATTTATGAAGTACTCTACTTTTGGAAACATGGCTGGGATAAAGGTGGCAAGAAGGCAGACATTTGTCTGTAAACAGCACATACCTTTCCTCACACTGTTGGAATGTGACTTAAAGTCAGAGAGACAGCTCAGACAGAACTGGAAATTAACTTCTGTGATAGTTAAGCTCAGCTGTCTACTCGATGAGATCTAGGATCATCTGGCAGATGAATCTCTTGCCACACCCGTTGTAGATTATCTTGGTTACTTTAATTCATACAGGAAAAACTGCCCACTCTGGGTGGCCCCATTCCCTTGACTGAGATCCTGGACTATATAAAAAAAAGAAAGGGAGCTGAGCACAAGCACTAGTTCTCTGCTTTTAACTACAGATACAAATTGATCAACTGCCAGGGTCACCCCACCATTGTGAACTGAATCCGAACTCTCAATTTGTTTTGTCGGGGCACCTTGATAGTATCCCCATCCCCAGAGGTAAGCTACTCCTGATTTCCCAGGACTTTTTAGCATCATGGAAAAATGAAGACCATTAGCTACAGAAGGTTTTTAAAAATTATTATTGTTTTCTTTTGATGTACTGGAAAATGAATGTAAAATCCCAGAAGGAGAGACCCAGAGAACCCTGGCATCTGTGGATTTATGTAAGACCAAAGCCGAGTTTGAAGTATGATGCATTTCTCAACCTGCCTCAGAGGAACATTAGTAAGCGCTTAAGAAACAAATCTTCATCTCAGAACAAACGAGAGTCTGTCTTTTTGTTTTTATTTTACAGGAAGAAAATTGTGTCCCCAGAGCACCATGTCTTGTCATCAGCTAGTTTAGGGTCAGAAGCAAGAATTGGACAGTCACATGAGCATATTGTCCCTGCTTGGTCAATTGGAAATTTGAGCACAGATGCATTCGAGAATATAAATGCCAATCCCCCGTTTCTTCCTGTTCTCGCTGCACCCTTTGGGATTTCTGCCTCATCGTATTGTGTTTTGGGATGACTGAACACACAGCACAGTGCCTCACAGATTTTTGTGATTGCTGTTTCTGACTGCTTTGCATCCTTTAATTCTTGGCATTTTCGCTAGTATTGACTCATGCAAAGTGGTCTGTTGAACATTAGCTCCCCAGATAGTTTAATCTAGCAGAAGATGTACCCGTCTAGCTTTGGGGTCACATTTTGGTTTGAAGGAAAGAGAGTAGAGAATGCAGCATGCATTCTAAAGGCAGGATTATCATCATTTCATTCATAGTTTTTCAGGTTTCTAATATGGACCTTTTTCATGCCTCAGTTTCTCCATTTGCAAAAGGATATGGAGTGTTCATGTTTAGAGTATGTTGAAAAGTATATATTTTTATTATCTATAAACTATCCAGTGGTCTCCAGTCCTGAACAGTGCTTTTCTTTAGGTTTCTTAAAAGATGTATACAGAGCTTGTCATAAGCAAGAGTGATTTTTAATTCCTTCAAGTAGATTAAATCAGCCTTTGATTCTTTGCATGAGTAGCATTCAGAAGTGAAGTCTACCTCTCTACCCTCTTAGAACCTGTGGTGGTTCCATCTGAAAAATGCAGAGGGACTTTTTGAACTTTCTAGATAGTATCTCCATGGACTTTGAAACCTTCATTTTTGTTTTTGTGAAATGAAGGCAAGGATAGAAAAGCTTAAGGAGACATAAGCCAAGTATCTCAACCTTTGTTTTATGCTAAGACTGAATTCAGCTAAGAATGTGCAATTTATGACTATAGACGCATGTCTGAGCTCAGTCTAGACCAAAAGAATGACCCTGTCAGGAATCAGAATCCTGAGATGGCAGAACACATCATCATTGCTTTGACACACTGAGATTAGGGATTACACAGCCATAGCTAACTGATACAGCAGTGCTGGTAGATACTACTAGAACTGTGTGTGAGGTGCCTGAAACAAGGAATTTATGAACTCTTCTGAGAAACACAGGGATTTATCAGTCATGGCTCAGTGCCCCTAGAGTCTGAGGACTTTTGGCAAGATATATACTGTTTGAAAGACTGCTCTCAAAAGGTCTCAAGACTTGCAATATGATCATTTTCTATCTGTTTAGAAGCAAGCCACAAATCATTTCTTTCTCTGTCCAAAATTTTGTGATGACCTAAAGTAAAAATTTTAATCACCTGAGAGAATAATCCATAAATGCATGTCTCCTTGCCTACCCTTTGAACCTTAAAAAACAAACAAACAAACAAAACCCCTAAGGTAATAAAATAGAAATTAGTGGACTTTTGTATAGTTGATGATAAAAGATTTCAAAAAGCAAACACATTAATGTTTAAGGCAATAGAAAGCAATATTACATGAATTGGTGGGGTGTAAATACCAGTCAATTGTTTGAGTATTTCCCCAACATTGGTAGTATGGTAGAAATAAATATTTAAATAATTAAGCATTATTTAATTCAGTGTGTAAGTATTCAGACTTCAATTCAGATATTTTATAATCAGTGACTATCAGATTAATTCACCTGTCTCTAACATTAATTAATGGTTATATTTGACCATCACTTATTTTGTAATAAGGTTTTATGTACCCTGACCTGATTTCAGAATCACTATGCAGCCTAGGCTGTGCTTATGATCTTGATTTTTCTCATGTCTACCCGTCCCATTTCCTGGAATCTCCCACAGGATTATCCCCACTCTTTTTGGAGGGATTGAGTATATTTTGTTATTTTAGAGGATTAGAGGTATAGTTTGGACATATAGTGAGACAGAATTGAAATCTCTTTTGAAATATATCACCAATTGTAATAGTTCACAGAAATATTCTTGACAGTGGTTCAAATATTGATACTACTTTTCTGTACTTGTTCCAGGTACATTTCAGATTCTAATAATCAGCTCTTTAGATTGCAAGTCTCAATCTTCCTATGGGGTCATGTAACTGAATGTGGGCATTGCAAAAAGTTTGATAACAGTAAAATGTTTCTAACCTCACAAGGACCCAAAATTAAATGAAAATCAAATGTGTGGAGTAGTAGTCAGTGTGTTTCTGGCAGTGCCTGCCCACTGTGCATCATATGGCTCCACCGCAGTTTCAGTTAATGAGCACTTTAAATTCCTGTGCCATCATGCCATTGTAGATGGCCGGTATTGCACAACATGCCTTGCCGTGCATTACCACCAGATGCTGCCAGAAATACCTTGACTCAGATTCCAAAGGGGTGTATGCTATGAATTCCAAATTTTTTACTCCTATAGAAATGTAACATTTTAATATGAGAACTAGTAATATTTCTCTACAACATTAGCAATTATTAAATCAAAATATGAATCAACCCTGAGCTGTTGAATCTTACCTCTTGCCATATCCGATATTCAGCCAACAATTAATTCTGTATGTGAACAAAACCAAGCATATTCATGTCATTGTGTGCTGTTTTTATTAATCTTTTGTAAATGACAAAGTCATGAATATATCAAAAGAAAATTCTGTCTCTACACAACTTTCTACTTTCTTCCTAGTCCTTTCTAAGCCTTCAACTATGGTAAAGTTGAACTAAAGAACTATCAAGATGATTAAATAGAACATGCTCATTGAGAAAGAATGGCATTAGAGCATATGATTGTTACTAGAGCATGGTCTGCATAAATGTCAGTTTAATAGACATTAGGTAGAATATTGATCATTTAGTCTATTTATTGTTTTAAAATAAATATACTTTGTTTTTATAGTTTTGTACAGGAAAAGTTTAATACATGTATTTTTCTTATTTGTATGAATTCAAGACCTGAAAATTCAGAACAATAGGTGGGACTTTCAAAACTTAGAGTTCAATGTTATGCAATCTTTGAATTAGGGACAAAATGGTAGTTAGATATTAAGTTTTTTTTGCTGTTTATTATGAAATAACAGATGGATCCTGTAACCTTCTAGAGAGGAAGTTATCTCATTACTTTATTTTGAAATTAAATTAATTAATTTGGTTAATTCATTAGGATTGCTTCTATTTATTTAGTGTTTTAAAAATTATTATTATTATTTTTAGATACAGAGACTTAAGTATCTCTGGTTGACCTCAAACTCACTATGTAAGAGCAGATGTCCTTAAAGTCCTGATCCTCCTGCTTCCAACTCCCAAGTTCTGAGATGATATGCATGCACATATGCATTATATGCGTGTCTGGCTTATGTAAATTATTTTTAATAGAAGGCAATAATTACACATATTAATGGGATTTATTGTGACATTTTTGTATGTATATAGTTTATATAATAATGAAAACATGACATTTAATTTATTTATCTTAAACATTTATCATTTTTTTGTGTTTTGAGACAGGGTTTGTTTGCATATCCCTGTCTGTCCTGGAACTCTCTCTGAAGACCAGGCTGGCCTCAGAGATCCACCTGCCTTGCCTCCTAAGTACTGTGATTGAAGGTGTCTATCATTACAATCCAGCCATTTATTACTTCTTTTTAGTAATGAGGATGTTCAAAATCTGCTTCACCATGTTAAAGTATGAGGTATACACTTCTAAAGTGACAACAGTATATACATTCCAACAGAAGGAATCAAAATGGAAGAAACTTTTAAGCAGCTGTAGTGACTAGACACTTGTCTTTAGTAAATTGTTAGTAGCTTTACCTGATTAAAACATTTGAAAAGATCTATAGATTTTTAAAAAGTAATTTTTAACTATATTTATTTATTCGATTTGTGCATTGTGTGGTCATGTGTGTGCCACAGTGCATGTGTGTAGATCAGAGAACAACTTTAGGGAGTTGGCTGACCCTGGTTGCTCAGGCACTCTGCCCTACAGCTTAGTGTCTTTTCTAGTGCCACAGTGTGAACTTGATTTGTACTTAGTATCTCATGAAACCATATTTGATGGCATTCCAACATTCATAGATGTTGAAAATAGGTGTGGTTCAGGAGGTGGAATAGTGAACTGCCCAACACTTACTCAGTGCTTACTTGATTTTAGGCACATCACATATAGGAGACAACTTTGGCTTAAAAGAAAAATAATCTTTGAAGCCTCTTACTCCGGATGCTTGGCCAGAGCCAACATTAAATAACACAATGGACAGTTCTTCTAAAGGTTGATGCATGTTATAAATATCTAGTGTGTGTGTGTGTGTGTGTGTATGTGTGTGTGTGTATGTGGTTTAGCCCAGGAATCCATATGCCAGTTTTTTCAGGGAGTTCTGAAGAACAATATTCTGGATAGGAAATTAAAAAATCATTGGAAATGATCTACTATCAATAAAAACCAGAAAGATAAGACACAGGTATTTCTTGTATTGGGCTGAAGTCTTCTCAGCAACATCAGGAGAATCTGCACCTTTTATCACCTTGTACCATTTTATCTCTGTGATACCATCCTAAATTTCTGTCTAAACTAAAACAAATATGAGGTGTGGTAACTTGCTTGTAGTTCTGGTACTTCAGAGGCTGAGGCAGGAGGGTCATTATGAGTCCAAGGCTGCCCTTGGCCACATAATCAGTTCTAGGCAAGTCTAGGCTGCAGAGTGAGACCCTACATCAAAAACAACAATGACAAAACCAAACCAAACCCTGTCAACCAATAAACTAAACATTTTAACACACACACACACACACACACACACGTACATAGACACACTAATACCCCAAACAAAAAAAACCCCAATCTCAAACCTAAAGCAAGCCAACAAACAAACAAAAGAACATTTCCTTATTACTCTATTTGCAGTAGTTAGATTTTATTTTTTTGCACAATTCTTTATTTTTCTTTGAACTATTAGAGCTTAGACACTGGGGTGCTATTTTATTTTATTTTTAATCTGTGGCATTTAGTATCTATCATTCAATACTCAATAACTGATGAATCAAATTATAGATAAATTGAGGTTAATGGAGTGTTAACCTAGTAAAATGTTATTCATACAAGGAGGCTGCTATATTTATGATGTACATTAAAATCTAATGTTTGCATGTTTAAAGGAATCCTGAGTGAGCCTTTATATATGTAAAAACAGGCTGGCAATGTTTTCTGAACAATAGTGCTTCCTGTTCTCCCCAAACTCCCATTTAGTTTTGACACACTAAATGCCATTAATATAAATGCTAATTGGTCCTGTTGCTGGGAAATTCTACTTGGAGGCTCTAGTTGGAAGTCACTGTAAGTAATTCTTAAGAGGCGCTTTCTGTTTTTCTAACCCTTCCCTCTGCTGTTGTGTGTATTAAACTTGCATGAATAACATCTGCTTTATTAGAAATCAGTGAAAATTCATTGAGTTTTAATTGCTTATGCATATGAGTTTTATTTTCTTTCTCTTCAACTTCCACTGTGTGGGAGTGTGTATGTGTGTGTGCTATGTTTACACATGTGCTTGTAGAGGTCAGAAGAGTCCATCTCAGGTGTTGTTTATCATGTGACACCTACCCTGACTTTATACATATATACACACATATAAATTTTTTTGAATTTCATTCATGTAAACTATGTATTATGATTATATTCACCTTTCACTTTCCCTCTATCCTCTCTTATATTGTTCTCCAAATTTTCTGTCCTTTTTCTTTTAAAATAACTCAGTAAAGCCAGTTAGTGTTGCCCAAATTCACTGAAGAATGGGTCATCTACCAGACAGACTAGACTCTTAAATAACCTGACTCCTCATCGCATAACAGCCATCAACTGTCAATGTTCCTAATGAACCCCTTCCATATTGATGCTGGAAAGTTGGCTGTCTTGTTGTCCTGCAGTTCTTATGCTAGCAACTACAGGGACCTTCCTTTTATGACAGAGGGTCTTTCATTGACCTGTGTCCCACTAAGGAGCTAGGCTGTCTGGCCAGCAACTCCCAGAGATCTGCTTGGTTCTGCCTCTCTACTGCAGGATTTACAAGCACACACCATCATCTCTGACTTTATATTTTTTTAAGAAAAAAATATGGATTCTGAGGTCAAAGTCAGATGCTCACACGTAAGACAGACAATGTACCTTCTGAGATATATCCCTAGCCTTCCTTGTTCCCTTTCTTTTTTATTTTTTTATTCATTTTACATACCAACTACTGTTCCCTCTCCCTCCCCTGTTCCTGCTTCCCCCACCTTCTGCCATCGCACCCTCATCCACTCCTCAGATAGGGTAAGTCCTCCCATGGGGAGTCAACAATGTCTGGCATATCAGGTTGAAGCAGAACCAAGACACCCACCCCCCCGTATCAAGGCTGAGCAAGGTATCGCTCCATATGGAATGGACTCCAGAAAGCAACTTCATACACCTGGAATAAGTCCTGATACCACTGCCAGGAGTCCCACAAACTGCCCAAGCCACACAACTGTCACCCACATTCAGAGGGCCTAGTTAGGTCCTATGTAGGCTCCCCAGCTGTCAGTCTAGAGTCCACGAACTACCACTAGTTTAGGTCAGCTATCTCTGTAGGTTTCCCCATCATGATATTTGTTCCCTTTCTTAAGATGGGATCTCATGATGTAGTGAAGGCTGGCCTCAAACTATAACCCTCCTTGCTCTATATCATGAGTACAGGGGTTCCACTGGTGCACCAATACACCAGCATAGCATCTTTCTACTGTTATTGAAGCGTGATACAGGCTGTATATCCTCTCACATCTAGTGTCAGAGCAGTAGTAGTATTGGATGGTAGGACATGGATTGCAGCTCCATCTTTGTTAAGAAAAAACAAAACAAAACAATACACTATGGAATCCATTGGGAAATTTGCATGTTTGTGTCACAACTTTATAAATTAAGATATAAATGAAGAATACAGCAGTCTACCCATGACCTCTTCTGAATTCCACTCTTATAATGTGGCCCAAGTTGTAACATTAAGCTGGTTCTCATGAAGCAAGATCAGTCCACATTAGGATAGTAAAATGATTTGTCTTCTTTTTCTAGTCCATTAGATAACTGAGTGCCTAGGGCCTCTGTAGTGAACCAGATTCCTTTAGAAACTGGACATTAGGTTTCTCCTTGATTTTGCTTAAGAGGACTATCTCTCAGATAACACAGGGCTTTCAATAACAAATAATGATATCATTTTCTCTCTTTATGATAGCTTTACTTCTCAAGTATTTAAAAGGACATTGATTCTAACAGGGCATTGTCAATAGCAATGTGATATTGAACGTTCTGTCTACTCATGGATTTTGGTAGAGACTATTATACCTTAAGCCTGATATTAAGTGACTTGAAATCTGAATGGTGCTTTGCTCTTTCTAATGACACTTCTTTTTTATGAACATGAGTAGTCTAAGTGATTATCTCATAATCATTATAAACTATCATGGTTAAAACTGTCTGTCACAGTGTTTGAAAATTTTTTTCTTGCATTGAAGAATATATTTCTAGTACCTGTTATAAATATTGCTTTTTTGCAGAATAGACTACTATCATGTGTAAAGAAAAGTTTGAAGAAAAAAATATCTAATTAAGATTCAGTTGAAATAGAATACTATATTGATATTCTGGGATGTGGGCTGTTAAGTAACAGAAGAGACAGTGTCCCAGAGAATGAGAGAAAGAACACTGTTTTGAGAAAAAAGGAATGTCCTTTGCCTTTGCCAAATCCAAACAAATGTTCCTCTGTCCAGGTCATCATTATAGTGAACAAAATCCACAGGCGGGTTCTCCACTCTTCCATACTTAGAAACTGGAACTGTTTGTTTATGCTTTCCTGAGCCTCCTCCTATCAAGAGCCTGCCAATTCCTTCCTACAACCCTCTTTATATTCCTTCATTTCTTCCCTCTTCATCCATTTTCTTCCTCTCATCCTTTCTCCTTCTTTACATACACTCCCCCACACTGTGATCAAGTCCAGGGTCTCAAGCATGTTCAACAAGCACTCTAGCTTTGAGCCTTATCTGATTGACTTCCTGTTGGTTTCTGGTTAGCTTGTAATCTGATGTCTTTTCAGAAGTACCATCCTTCTAAGGAGGACTATGAAGCACATCTGTCCCCCCATTTCCATAAGGGATGGGTTCTAGGCTTCTGAATGGATAGCTTGATGCCAGAACTCTGAAGTTCTCTTTATAAAATGGTGTAGTATATGCATATAAACTATGCACTCCCTTCTGTGTGCTTTAAAGCATACCCAGATGACTTATAATGTGTACTGCAAAATAAATGTTATACAAATAGTTGGTACCCTTGATTATTTTACTTTATTGTTCAGGTAATCATGATAACCAAGACTCAGGTAGCATTTATTTTCTGTGTGGTCCCCAGTATCTACTGCTGCTGCAACTATATAACAAGAGCACCAACACTCATCTGTCTAAGCATTGGTCAATAGAGGGAAGGTGAGCTCCAACAATCTCTACGTTTGGTTTTACCCACATGTTAGGGGATGTGTTATCTTTTGCTCCTGTACACAGAGAAGAAGTGCTCCAGTTGCAAACAGGAAAATATTTTTTTCATCCTACATGCCACTGTTGAGAATAAGCATCATAATATTGAACTAAGTTAAAAGTTGAAGGATGTTTCCCCTTTCCTCCTATCCTCCAGTTCCCTCATTCTACTTCCCTTCTACCCTGCCCCCCATCCACTCCTCCTTGGTGTCCATTCAAAAAGGGTAAGGCCTCCCATGGGAGTCAATAAAGCATGGCATATCCAGTTGGGTAGGACCAAGCTCCCCCACTCTTGCATCAAGGCTGTGTAAGACTTCCCACCATAGGAAATGAGTTCCAAAAAGTCAGCTCATGTATCAGGGACAGGTGCTGGTCTCACAGTTAGGGGACCCACAAAATACCAAGCTACAAAACTGTTAACTACATGCAGAGGGCCTAGGTTGGTCCCATGTCAACTCTATAGCTGTTGTTCCAGAGTCTGTGAACTCCAACAAGCTTAGGTTAGCTGTCTCTGTGGGTTTTCCCGTCATGGTCTTGACCCCTTTGCTCATATAATCTCTCCTCTCTCCTTTCAACTGGCCTCCCAGATTTGGGCCCAGTGCTTGGCTGTGGATCTCTCCACCAGATTTCATCAGTTACTGGATGAAGGCTCTGTGGTGACAATTATGATAGTCACCAATCTGATTACAGGGGAAGGCTAGTTCAGGCACATTCTCCAATAGTGTTAGGAGACTTACCTGGGACCATCCTTGTGGTTTCCTGGAACCACATTTCTCCCTAACCCTATAGTTAATGGCCTCCTCTATCAAGATATCTCTCCCTTTCCATACCCCAATCTTGATCATCCTGATCCTTCATGTTCTCCTACCCATCCCCTCCTCTCTACCCCTACCTAGAGTTAGTCCAGGCATTTTCTCTTTCTAGGGAGATCCATGCATCACTTGTAGGGTCCTCCTTATTATCTACATTCCCTGGAGCTGAGGATTTTAACCTGGTTATTTTTGCTTTACATCTAATATACACTTATGAATGAGTGATGTGGGATTCCTCTCTGTATGATGTGAATACCATTGGGGAATAAAGAAACTGCCCTGGCCTGTTGATAGGGCAGAATTTAGGTAGGTGGGAAAAACTAAACTGAATGCTGAGAGAAAGGAGGTGGAATCGAGGAGAAGCCATGGAGCTACCATTGGAGACAGATGTGCTGAAACATTGCTGGTAGGCCATGACCTCGTGATGATGCGCAGATGGGTTAAATTAATATGTAAGAGGTTGCCAGTAAGAAGCCAGAGATAATGGGCCAAGCAGTGATTTAATTAATAAAGTTTCTGTGTGATTATTTTGGGGCTGAGCAGCCCAGAACCTACAAGTGGCCTCCTCCAACAAGTGAGTACATACTGTGTTTGTCTCTGGATTACCTCCCTCAGGATGATTTTTTCTAGTTCCATCCAATTGCCTGCAAATTTCATGATGTCATTGTTTTTTTTCACACTGAGTAATACTCCAATGTATAAGTGTACCACATTTTCTTTATCCATTCTCCAGTTGAGGGGCATCTACGTTGTTTCCAGGTTCTGGCTATTATAAATAGTGCTGCTATAAACAAAGTTGAGCAAGTGTCCTTGTGGTATGATTAAGCATCCTTTTAGTATATGCTCAAGGGGGTCTCTGAGTCTTGAGGTAGATTGATTCCCAGTTTCCTGAGAAACCACCATACTGATTTCCAAAGTGGCTGTACAAATTTGTACTCCCACCAGCAATGGAGGAATCTTCTCCAACATAGGCTGTTATTGGTGTTTTTTGTCTTAGTCATTCTGACAGATGTAAAATGGTATCATAGAGTCATTTTGATTTACATTTCCCTGATATCCAAGGATGTTGAACAGTTCTTTAAGTGTATTTCAGCCATTCTTCTGTTGAGAATTCTCTGTTTAAATCAATCTGTACCCCATGGCTAATGGAGTTATTTGCTATTTTGTTGTCTAGTCCCTTTAGTTCTTTGTATATTTTGGATATCTATCCTCTGCCAGATGTGGGCTTGGTGAAGATCTTTTCCCATTCTGTAGGCTGCCATTTTGTCTTACAGTGTCCTTTGCCTTACAGAAGCTTTTCAGTTTCATGAGGTCCCATTTATTGTCAATCTCAGTGTCTATGCTGCTGGTGTTATATTCAGGAAGTAGTCTCCTGTACCAATGTGTTCAAGGCTACTTCTCACTTTATCTTCTGATAGCTTCAGTATAACTGAATTTATGTTGAGTTCTTTGGTTCACTTGGACTTGAGTTTTGCTCAGTGCAATAGATGTGGATCTATTTGTATTATTCTACATGCCACCATCCAGTTATGCCTGCACCATTTGTTAAAGATGCTTTCTTTCTTCCATTGTATATTTTCGGCCTCTTTGTCAAAAATCAGGTATTCATAGGTGTGTGGATTTATGTCAGGGTCTTCAATTTTATTCCATTGATCCATGTGTTGGTTTCTATGCCATTATCAAATTGTTTGTATTACTATAGCTCTACGGTAGAGCATGAAGTCAGGGATGGTGATACCTTTGGAAGTTCCTTTATTTTATAGGATTATTTTACCTATCTTGTTTTTTTTTGTTTGTTTGTTTTTCCATATGAAGTTGCGTATTGTTCTTTTGAGGTCTGTGAAGAATTGTGTTGGGATTTTGATGTGGATTGCACTGAATCTGTAGATTGCTTTTAGTAAGATTGTCATTTTAACTGTGTTAATCCTACTGTTCCATGATTGTGGGGGATGTTTTCTTTTTTTTCTCTTCCCCAATTTCTTCTTCAAAGACTTAAACTTCTTGTCATATAGGTCTTTCAATAGTTTGGTTAGAGTTACCCCAAAATATTTTATATTATTTGTGACTATTGTAAGGTGTGTTGTTTATCTGGTTTCCTTCTAAGTCCATTCATCATTTGTTTATAGGACTACTGATTTCTTTGAGTTTTTTTTTTTATCCAGCCATATTACTAAAGGTATCTATCAAATACAGGAGTTCCCTGGTAGAATTTTGGGGTCACTTATTTATACTATCTTATCATCTTCAATTAGTGAAATTTTGACATCTTCCTATCCAATTCATATCCTTTTGATTTCCTTTTGTTGCTTTATTGTTCTAGCTAGAGCCACAAGTACTATAGTGAATAGATATGGATAGAGTGGACAGCCTTATCTTGTCCTTATTTTTAATGAAATTGCTTTGAGTTTCTCTCCATTTTGTTTGAGGTGAGCTGTCAGGTTGTTGTATCCTGCCTTTATTATCTTACGTATGTTCCTTGTATCCCTAATCTCTCTAAGACATTTATCATGAAATTGTGTTGGATTGTGTCAAAGGCTTTTTCAGCATCTAATGAGATGATCATGCGTTTTTTCTCTCAGTTTGTTTATACGGTGGATTACATTGACAGATTTTCATATGCTGAACCATCCTTGCATCTATGGGATGAGGCATACTTGATCATGGTGGATGACTTTCCTTCCTTCCTTCCTTCCTTCCTTCCTTCCTTCCTTCCTTCCTTCCTTCCTTCTTTCTTTCTTTCTTTCTTTCTTTCTTTCTTTCTTTCTTTGTTTTTTGATGTATTTTTGGATTCAGGTTGTCAGTATTTTATTGAATATTTTTGCATCGATGTTCATGAGAAATATTGGCCTGTTGTAATCTTTCTTTGTCGCAACTTTGTGTGGTTTGGGTATCAGGGAAATTGTGACCTCATAAAAAAGTATTTGGCAATATTCCCTTTTTCTGTTTCTATTGTGTGGAACAACTTGAGGAGAATTGGTATTAGATCTTCTCTGAAATTCTGACAGAATTCTGTGCTGAAATCATCTGACCCCGAGCTTTTTTTGGTTGGGAGATTTTTAATATATGTTTCTATTTCCTTAGGGACTATAAGTCTACTTAAATTATTTATCTGTTCTTGGTTTAATTTTGGTATGTGATATCTATTCAGAAAATTGCTCATTTCCTTTAAAGTTTCCAGTTTTGTGGAGTACAGGTTTTTGAAGTATATCCTCACAATTCTCTGGATTTCCTCTGTGTCTGTAGTTATGTGCTCCTTTTCATTTCTGGTTTTGTTAATTTGCTTATTCCCTCTCTGCCTTTTGGTTAGTTTGGATAAGGGTTTGCCTAGCTTGTTGATTTTCTCAAAGAATCAACTCTTTGTTTCATTGATTCTTTGTATTGTTCTCTTTGTTTCAATTTTATTGATTTCAGCCCCGAGTTTGATTATTTCCTGGTGTCCACTCATCCTGGGCCAGTTTGCTTCTTTTTGTTATGAGTTGCTGAGAAAGTGTATTCTTTTGTGTCTGTGTGAAATGTTTCATAGATGTCTATTAAGTCCATTTGAATCATAACATCTGTCATTTCCATTTTTTTCTGTTAATTTTCTGTCTAGCAGACCTGTCAATTGGTGAGAGTGGAGTTTTGAATTCTCCCACTACTAATGTTTGTTTTTTCTTCTCTCTCTCTCTCTCTCTCTCTCTCTCTCTCTCTTTTTTCTTTTTGTGAGTCAGAGTTTTGCTGCAGTTTTGGAGCCTGTCCTGGAACTAGTTCTTGTAGACCAGATTGCCCTCGAACTCGCAGAGGTCCATCTGTCTCTGCCTCTCAAGTGCTGAAATTAAAGACATGTACCACCACCACCCAACTAATAATGTTCTTTCTTTCTTTCTTTCTTTCTTTCTTTCTTTCTTTCTTTCTTTCTTTCTTTTCATTTTATTGAAAAAAAATTTCCGCCTTCTCCCAGCCTCCCATTTACCTCCCCCTCCTCCCACTCCTCTCCCCCTCCCCCCACTCCACTCCCCCTCCTTCTCCAGTCCTAAGAGCAGTCAGGGTTCCCTGCCCTGTGGAAAGTCCAAGGTCCTCCCCCCTCCATCCAGGTCTAGGAAGGTGAGCATCCAAACTGGCTAGGCTCCCACAAAGCCAGAACATGAAGTAGGATCAAAACCCAGTGCCATTGTCTTTGGCTTCTCATTAGCCCTCATTGTCCGCCATGTTCAGAGATTCCAGTTTTATCCCATGCTTTTTCAGTCCCAGTCCAGCTGGCCTTGGTAAGCTTCCAATAGATCAGCCCCACTGTCTCAGTGGGTGGGTGCACCCCTCACGGTCCTGACTTCCTTGCTCATGTTCTCCCTCCTTCTGCTCCTCATTTGGAACTTGAGTTATCATCTTACACCTGTCAGAATGGCTAAAATCAAAAACACCAATGATAGCCTTTGCTGGAGAGGTTGTGGAGGAAGGGGTACCCTCATCCATTGCTAGTGGAAATGCAAACTTGTGCAACCACTTTGGAAATCAGTGTAGCGGTTTCTCAGGAAATTCGGTATCAACCTACCCCAGGACCCAGCAATACCACTCCTGGGAATATACCCAAGAGATTCCTTATCATATGACAAAAGCATTTGTTCAAGTATGTTCATAGCAGCATTATTTGTAATAGCCAGAACCTGGAAACAACCTAGATGCCCTTCAATGGAAGAATAGATGAAGAAAGTGTGGAATATATACATATTAGAGTACTAATCAGCAGTATAAAACAATGACATCTTGAATTTTGCATGCAAATGGATGGAAATAGTAATGTTTCATTTACAAATGTGGGTGCCCTTGTATTTGGGACATAGATGTTCAGAATTGAGTTTTCATCTTGAGGGATTTTTTTCCTTTGATGAAATGTCCTTCTCCATCTCTTTTGATTAATTTTAGTTTGAAGCCTATTTTGTTAGATATTAGGTTAGTTAATTCCTGTTATTTTTTGATTTTGGTGGTAGTGTGTGTTTTCCTTTTTTGGGTTTTGTTGTTGTGAGGGTATCCATTGCCTGTGTTTTCGTGGATGTAATTGAGTTCCTTGGGTTGGAGTGTTTCTTCTAGTCCTTTTTGTAGGGATGGATTTTTGTATAGGTATTGTTTAAATCTGCTTTTGTCATGAAATATCTTGTTTTCTTCATCTATGTTTATTGAAAGTTTTGCTGGGTATAGTAGTCAAGGCTGACTTCAATGGTCCCTTAATGTCTGCAAAACATCTCTCCAGGACCTTCTGACTTTTAGAGTCTCCATTGAGAAGTTGGGTGTAATTCTGATAGGTGTCTTTATAGATTACTTTGCCTTTTTCCTTTGCAGCTCTTAAAATTCCTTCTCTATTCTCCTTTTCTAGTGTTTTGATTATTATGTGGTAAGGGAACTTTTCCTATAAGGTCTATTTTGATGGAGGAAGGTCATTGGTTAATTAATAAAGAAACTGCTTGGCCCTGATAGGTTAGAACATAGGTGGGTGGAGTAAACAGAACAGAATGCTGGAAGAGGAAGTGAGATAAGACACCTCAGAAAGACTCCATGCTTCTGCTCTCCAGGGCAGACGCGATGAAGCAAGCGGCCAGGTCAGACATGCTTAATCTTTCCCGGTAAGACTGGTGCTACACAGTTTATTAGAGATGGGTTGATTGGGATATGAGAATTAGCCAGTAAGGGCTAGAGCTAATGGGCCAAGCAGTGTTTAAAAGAATACAGTTTGTGTGTTGTTATTTCGGTGGCCAGTAGCTGGGCGGCGGAACACAGCCCGTAGCTCCTTCTACACTATTTAGTGTTCTGTAAGTTTCTAGTATTTTTATAGGCATGCCATTATTTAGGTTGGGTTAGTTTTCTTCTATTATTTTGAATATGTTTTCTGTGCCTCTGAGATAGGATTCTTCTTCTTCTATCACTATTATTTTTAGGTTTGATCTATTAATGGTGTCCTAGATTTCCTGGATGGTGCGTGTTAGGGATTTCTTGGATTTAATATTGTCTTTGACCGAAGAATGCATTTCTTCTACTGTATCTTCAACACCCAAGATTCTCTTCCATCTCTTGTATTGTGTTGGTGATGCTTGCATCTATAGTTCCTGTTAGCTTCCCTAGATTTTTTCACTTCCAGAATTCCCTTGGTTTGTGTTTCTTAGTTTTTCCTATTTCAGTATTCAAGTTGAACTGTTTCTTTCACCTGCTTGATTGTTTTTTCTTAGCTCCTTTTAAGGGATTTTATTGGTGTCTTCCAATTTTTTGTTTGTCTTTTCCTCTACTTATTTAAGGGAATTTTTCATTTCATCTTTAAGGGCCTCTATCATCTGCATAAAATAATTTTTAAGTTCATTTTCTTGTGCTTCAGCTGTATTGGAATGTTCATATGTTGCTGTTGTAGTATCACTGTGTTCTGGTGGTGCCATATTGCTCTTTTGGTTGTTGAACGTATTCTTACACCAGCATACCCATAATTTCTTTTAACTGATGTGACTTATGTCATTGCCTGTTCTTCCAACTAGTGTGGTTTACACCTGTTCCTATGTAGTCTGCTGTTTTTCCAACTGTCATGGTATGCACCTGTGCTCAAGTAGTCTGCTGGAGTTGCAGGGGAGGGCTGGCCACAGGAAGAATCTTCAGGTGTGTGGGGTTTGGTGGCTGAGAGGGTCTTGGAGGGACAGTGTCCAGGGTGGTGGGGGTGAGGGCGCAGCCTGGAGGTGGGTATCTCAACTGCTTGCAGGCTTGGGTGGACTGTAGGAGAGCAGTGACTTTCCACTCAAGCAAGGCAATTCTTTCACTAGTATTTCTGTGCATAGACACCTCAGACACCCACTTTGCTATGCTATCACAGAACTTTCAGTCAGCTATGACCATCTAAGTTTTATGTAGTTTTACTTGGGTAAAACCCACTAATCCCAAAGAATAACATATTAGGTACAGGATTAAGCAAGTTTGTTTTAGTAGCTGTTGTCCACTAGGACAGTGGGGTTGTAAGTGGACTAGAGTCATGCATATATAGGAAAAATAATAGGGGTGATACTAAATAATTGTTTTCATTACTTTATGAATTAACTCTCTTTACACCTTCATCACCCCACAGTCCTTATGATTTCTCCTCCTATTTATTCTCTGTGCATGCCAGCTCCAACTATCCTTTCTCCTGCCTAGCTATTGTCCATTCAGCTCTTTATTAGATCAATCAGGTGTTTTAGGCAGGCAAAGTAACACTGCTTTACAGAGTTAAACAAATCAACATAAAAGAATGCAGCACATCTTTGTATCATTAAACAAATATTCCACAGCATAGATGGATGTAACACATCTTAAACTAATATTCTACTACATGATGCAATATTTATGATACAAGGAATATTGTGAAGATACAAAGCAAGAGAAAGACTAAAGTTCCCAACAGCATGCATCATGAATGGCTTCTGTGTCCTTCATTTTCAGTTAGTAACAATGGACACTGTTGACCACTTCCCAGATGAGACCCTCTGCAACACTTCAACTAAACACTCTAACTTGCAGGGAACATCTTTACATACGATGCCAGTGGGTAAAATAGATCTCTTTTGCTACTACAAATGTTGTGTCTACTAATGATATGTTTGGGAAAGAAATAATTAGTGACTCTTGATATTCTTTATTTCCTGTTGTCAGTGTACTCCCTCATTTATATTTTACCCACTTTGAAAATTTGTTATTACCATTTTCAAAGTCTCAGGGTCACTTGGAGAAGAGAAAGAGCTTCTTTCTTTTTTATTTTTACTATCTCTGATAATAATAGCTTTCTCATGTGTAGTGTAATTGCGTAATCCCACTTAAACAACAGTAAACAGCCTTCCTACTAAAGAGTTCAGGCCTGCTTTTGCAATTATTTTCTAATATTTTCTTCTCTTTGATATTCTCAAAATATCAAAAAATTCTGTGGTCCATCAAATAATCAGTATAACAGAACTACTGTATTATTGGCATTGTTTTAGATAAAGCAGCAAGAGGGAAATTCTCAGATCATTAACAGTATTCATGACTGTCTGAGAGGTACATACTTTGGTAGAGCTCTGGGTCATAGCTCTTTATGGAACACAGATGGGTTAGTTTTATGCCAATACAAGCCAAAGTTATAAGAGAGAATGGTGCCTCAATTAAGAAAATGCCTCCATAAAATTGGGCTGTGTACGAACCTGTGTAACATTTTCTTTATTAGGGATTGATGGGAGAGGGCTCAGCCCATTGTGGGTGGTGCCATCCTGGGCTAGTGGTAGTGGGTTCTATATGAAAGCAGACTGAGTAAGCCAGTAAGCAGAGCTCTTTCATGATTGCTGCATTAGCTCCTGCCCTCCAGGTTCTGGCCCTGTTTGAGTTCCTGTCTTGACTTCCTTCAGTGAACTATGATTCAAGATATATGAGTCAAATAAACCCTTTCCTTCCCAAGTTGCTTTGCTCATGATGTTTCATCACAGCAGTAGTAACCCTTGTTAGGGCACCAGACATTCTTAATAAAATGTAAGCACTGACTTTGAAGAGTAGGAATCCATGTTTCATCCCAGGTGGTATCAGGATTTCTCCCTCTTTCTCTTTTTTCTTTCCCCCATTTCCCCTTCCCTCATTCCTCTCTGCTCCTCCTTTCCTCCCTCTCTCCTGCTTTCTTCCTCTTTTATCCTTTTTTCCTTTTCTTCTTTTCTCCTGTTCATCCTTCCTCCCTTCCCCTGCTTCCTTCCTTTTTTCCTTCTTTCTCCTTTTTCCCCTGCCACTTTTTCTCCTACATTCCACTCATCTCAACATCTCCCTTTCTCCTTTCTTCTCTCCCTTCTTCCCTCTTCTCCATCCCTATTGTCTTTTCCTTTGCCTTCTCTCTCTTCTTTCTTTCTCAGTGCTGGGGATAAACTACAAGGCCCTGTGCCTGCTAAGTAAGTAGGTGCTCTGACATTGAGCTACATCTATAGCTCCTTACTACTATTATTTTTATTATTATCTAAACAAAGTTCTTAAATAATAAGGAACAGCAGCCCCCAGGTATTACTAAAGTTCCTGTCCCTAAATTAATATTCCTGGATGAACATCAAATATGACACATCTCATTTTTGAAAAGACATCTTAAAGGTCTCTCAGAAAAAAGTTAACACATGATTATGCTTTACTGCAGATGCTTTAAAACATTTGAAAAGAAACACATTGGGACAGACATGATCCTGAAACTTCCGTTACTTCCTCCCTTTCAGAGCTGAGCAATCCCAACCAAATGATCCATCTCAGACTTCTACTGTCTATGGATTTTTCTAAAATTAAAAACTCCTACAAATGGTTTACTTTAGCAAAGATTTGACAACTTGTTTCTCATTTCCATTCAGCCTAGTGCATTCTAGGAATTCTTAGTTTTGATGACCCCCATGATAGTTTCTTTCACAATGTATCATTTCTCTGGTTCCCTAATGCTGGCTGATGGAGTTTCCTTTTAAAATTTTATGGTAACAACCAATGCTATAGCAAAGTTTCACATGTTTCATTCTTTGTGGACACAATAATTTCTCTCAAAGTGAAATTTCTGGGCTGTAGACTACATTCATCTTTAGTTCAATAGACTTTGCAAAATCACGTCCAAAGAGATTACAGCAATTCTCCTTCTTATTACTCATGTGTGTAGTTCCAATTTTTCTACATTGCTTGCTTTTTTTTCACACTTTTTATGATTTGCCAGTTTGACTTGTGTGGAGTCACACTGTCCCTACTTTTATTTCTTTTTGGTTTTCCTGACTTTCCAGGTCTGGGTCAATTCTAGGTATATTTCTTTCAGTGGAATTAGTGATAGCATAGGTAAACGACAAGCCTAACTAGGAGTGCGATACCGAAACAATCCCCTCCGGAAAGTTACAGACCACTCCACTCAGTAAACCAATAAAACTACAAGCACGTCTTTTATCTTGGGCTGGTAACCAAAAGTGGGCTAGTTCCTCAGAAAGACACTTAGTTCCTAAGCTCAGGGGTGCAGTGCCTTTCAAGGCAAACCCCACAATGGTCTCAATCTTAGATGGGGGGCAGAGTAAACTTGCAACATTTGTTTTGGCAGAGCACTGTAGTTGTTTCACCCTCAATATGACAATTAATTTTGCTTTGTAATCCTATCAGTTTGTTTATGTCTTATTTGCACAAATGTCAGTTATTTGGGTTACTGCATCTGGAATGTAGTCAGGATCACAGACAATCTCAAATATGTTTCTAAGGTGGAAGTGGCTGTGGTGGATGTAGAGGGCTGAGAACTGTCTAAGCCAGTGGTAGTCAACATTCCTAATGCTGTGACCCTTTAATACAGCTCCTCATGTTGTGGTGACCCCCTACCATAAAATTATTTTGTTGCTACTTCATAACTGTAATTTTGCAACTTTTATGAATTGTAATGTAAATACCTGATATGCAGGGTATCTGATATGTGACCCCTGTGAAAGTGTCATTTTAATACCCAAAGGGATCATGACCCATGGGTTGAGAATGATAGTAAGCAAACACAAAACGGAATCAGGACAAGATGGCATTACCTTAGCCACTTCAGCACAATACACCAACACAAGTGACTTATGGAGGAAAGGCTTTATTTGAGCTTGTAGTTCCGGGGAATCATTCTATTATGGTCATGAAGATATGGCAGCAGGAAGGGAAAAAAAGGAGAGGAAAAAAAGAAGAGTCAGACTATCAGACCTCAAAACCCATCCTCAGTGACAATGCTTCCTCCAGCAAGGCTCGGCCTCCCAGAGGTTCTGCAACCTTCCCAAACAGCACAACCGACTGGAGACCAAGTGTTCAAACACATGATCCTGCTACAGTAGGGAATGAAGGATGGAGGTGTGTTTGCCTTCCTGGTACCCACTAGCTATCTCTTCAAGAACTGGACCTGTCATGTCATGAAGCAGAGAGGCAACCTGAAGAATAAGTTATTATGGCAAACCTTTCCCAGAGGGTTCCCAAAACAGACACCTGAACATCCAGTGATACATCAAAAGCAACAAGAATTGCTGAGGAGATGGCTCAGTCAATAATGTGCTTGCCTTTTAAGCATAAAGACTCGATTTAGATTTCCAGAACACATATACAAAAGCCAGGCATAGTGGCACACATTTGTATTCCCAGTACTGGGCAAAAAGTGACAGGATCTTCTGGCCAGTTAGTTTTATCAGCAACCCTCAAGTTTAGTGAGAGACCTGGTTAAAAAAACAAACAAACAAACAAAAAACAAAGTTAATGGCCAGAGAAACAATACCTGAGGTTGATCTCTGCATATACTCATGAACATGTACACCAACATGAACAGACACCCTCCCTGACACACACACTCCACAAACCTCACATACCACAGACCATGGAGCGGATTGAGAACTACAGGCTCATTGGAGGTACTAGTAGGATGGTTCAAAGTTGCTGAGCTTGAGTAAGTCCATATGCTTTCTTTGCAAAATCTCTCCTACTAAGAAAATTGGCTAGGTACTCAGCATTCCAGCATGGAAGGGGAAGAACCACCAAGGTCCCAGCCCTGGCTAAGAAGCTATTGATAGTTAATGCTTGTTAGAGGAGGGACAGCAGTTTTCTTTGTGGGTATGTACCCAAATAGGTTGACCATGCTCCAGTGGACTGTTATCAGACAAAAGCAACAAATTGTAGCTCTCTGTCTCTTTGTCTCTCTCTGTCTCTCCCCCTCCCCAGTGTGTGTGCAAGGAAGAAGGAAATGAAGGAAATTTTGTGTGAGTTTTTATTGAATTGGGGTGATGGTGTTCCTTACAGGTATAAGCAGTAGTGGCACTTATTGAGCAACAATGACAAAACAGATCATAACTTGTGAGATTAATAATTACTAAATAGCACACCCAGAAGTGGACATTTAAAACGCACTACTTGTGCCTTGCAGGCTGCTATAAGAGAAGACTCACTTCCTTCCAAACAAAAACCAAAACCAAAATTGAGGTTCTTAAAGGACAGCCCCAGGGAGCAGAAGCTGTAATTACTTGGGTGGTTGGAGCCCTACAGCTCTTCCCCAAGCAAGCTTCTTTATTGACCTACAGTCAGCATGGAGCTCAGGGGGACACAGTTCAGTGGGTATTGTAAAGAAGTTGCTGGTCTTCTCAGGCCTACACACACACACACACACACACACACACCAGTTACTGAACTTGCTCATCATCTTAAAATGCTCTTTATCCCTCCTTCCAGCTGATATTTATCTTTCTAGGAGAGCTCCTCAGAGTCTGTCCTGGGTTGCCAGAGGATGCTAATTGTCAAACAAGTCATGCTTAGAAACGAAAGTCTCTTGTTGGCATCAGTAAAAATAGATTGCATGAAATCTATGCAGATTAACTTCTAAAGATGACGTGGTCTAAAAAAATAAACAAGTATTTGAGAGGAAACCTCACAACTTGCTTCAGCACTTTTCACCATATAGCAGTGGCAAAATGCCAGTCATTTGGATCTTATGACCCAGTTCTTACTTTACAGAGATGAATGAATAAGAAGGAAGAGCCGTTGGAAGCTATTCAGAGCCATAGGATAGATGCCCTGTTTCTGGGCTATTTATTTCAAATCTTCTTCCCAGTGCAGTTCCCATGCGCAAAATGTCCTCAGATGAATGGGTACTATTTTCAACCAGCTGAATAGGAACTGTTTTCAACTTTTGGCATGCTAATATCTGAGAACTATTAGGCTTTGTGTCTACGGGATTCCTTACTGGCTGATGGTTACAAAACAACATTCCACCTCTTAAGGAAGAAAGCCTGACTTATAAAAAGAAATCCACTTTCTATGTTCATACCCAGGCATTAGTGCTGCTCTCAACCTGGTCAAGTGGCTTTTTTTTTTTTTTCAGGAGATGGTTGTTGAAAAGACTGGTGGAAATGTTGAGACTAAGTGGCTGTTAAGTGCTCAGTCACAAACCAAACATCTGTATCATCCTGTCCAAGGCTCAGGGAATATCACAGAAAAGGGAACAGAAAGAATATAGGTGCCTGAGGATGGAGAGGGGTGCTGTAAGATGTTGTCTCCTGGACGTTATATGGTTTCCATACTCATGAGTTAATAGTAGCTGTGGTTACCTGCACAAGAACTGACTAAAATCAAATAGTCAGCAATCGAATATGAATAGGGGCTGGGCTTATCGGGTCCCACTCCTAGCTGAGGGACTTTTGGCTATTGATGGATTTTGGAGATTTTCTTCAGGGTATAACTACTGGCTAGTTTCCTATACTTCAGTAAATAGGTCACTACTAATGTTCATGCAGGCAACACTAACTAAATTCAGTCTCAAAGAGACATGAAGTTGCTCAGGAGGGAACTTGTTGGGAGAGGGTTTCTGAGGGAGTAGAATAAGATAAAGGAGAGTAATAGGGAATAAATATGATCAAAATATATATGTGAAATATTTAGATAATAAAAAAGATAAAAAGACAAACTTTCTAAAACTTGAAATAATTTTCTAAAATTATATATATATATATATGAGAATTTTCTACATCTATAATTATATATAAAGTTTTAAAAACTTTTTTATTATTTATTTCACATCCTGACTGCAGTTATCCCACATCTAATCACCTCCCATTCTTTCCCTATCTGCCCTCTGCACCACCCAGTCCACTCCTCTGTTTCTATTCAGAAAAGAACAGGTCTCTAATGGATATCAATAAAACATTGCATAGCAAGTTGCAGTCACACTAAGCACCTTCCCTTGTATTAAGGCTGGTCAAAACAACCCAGCATGAGAAATACGGTCCCAAAAGCCAGTCAGAGCATTAGAGACAGCCCCTTCTCTTACTATTAAAAGTCCTACAAGAAGACCAACTTCCTACACAACTATCCTATATATACAGAGGGTCTAGGTCAGTACCACTCAGGCTCCCTGGTTGTCAGTTCAGACTCAGTGAGCTCCTCTGAGCCCAGTTACCTGAATCTGTGGGTCTTCTTGTCTCCTCAACCCCTGACCCCTCTAGCTCATAAAATCTTCCCTTTCTTCTGCATCTGTTTCCATCAGTTGCTGGATGAAACCTCTCTGATGACAATTGAGCTAAGTGCCACTCTGAGTATAGCAGACTATCATCAAGCACCATTAAATTGGCCCTTTTTTCTCCAGTCTTTTTTGGTTCTATCCTAGGTCTCTGGGCCATCCAGCCTCTGTGTCCTGGAGCTTCAGGCAGTATCAGGAGTGAGCTCACTCTTGTGACATGGGTCTCAGGATGAACCGGTTATGGTTGGCCACTTTCTCAATCTCTGTACCACTATTACCCCAACACTTCTCATAGGCACTAAAGACTGTAGATTGAAGGTTATGTGGTTGGGTTGGGATCCTAATCTTTCCATTGAAAATCTTGCCTGGTCAAAGGAGATGGCCAGTTCAGACTATGTATGTGCTATTGCTAGGAGTTTTAGGGGGGGGTCATTCTTCTAGATTCTTGGGAGTTTCCCTTGCAAGTTTCTACCTGATCCCAAGCTGACCCCCCTTTCCAGTTGTCTTTCAGTTCTCTCCTCCTCTGTCCCCCAACCTTATCCCTCATGTTCCCAACTCTACCTACCCACAGTTTACCTGAAAAATCTCTTCTATTTCTCCTTCCCAGGAAGAGTCATGCATACTCCATTGGGCCCTTCTTGTTACCTAGCCTCTCTGGGTCTTTGGATTATAGCGTGGTTATTCTTTACTTTGGAGCTAATATCTACTTATTAGTGAGTACATACTATGTTTGTCTTTCTGGGTCACCTTACTTGGGATGAGTTTTTTCTAGTTCATCTCTTTGTATGAAACTTCATGATGTCATTGTTTTTAACAGCTTAGTAATATTTCATTGTGTAAATGTGTTACATTTTCTTCATCCATTCTTTGGTTGAGGGACAGCCAGGCTGTTTTAAGTTTCTGGCTATTATGAATAAAGTTGCTATGGAGATAGTTGAGCAAGTGTCCTTGTGATATGATTGAACATCCTTTAGGTATATGCCCAATAGTTGGTATGATTGCTTCTTGAGGTATATTTATTCCCAATTTTCTGAAAAACTACCATATTGATTTCCAAAGTGGCTGCATAAGTTTGCACTCTCACCAGCAGTGGAGTAGTGTTCCCTTTGCTCCATATCCTCTCCATCATGACCTGTACTTCTGTTTTTATCTTAGCCATTCTGACAGGTGTAAGATGGAATATCAGATCCATTTTGATTTGCATTTCCCTAATGCTAATGATGTTGAACATACAAAAGTGTCTCTCTACCATCTGAGATTCCTCTGTTGAGAATTCTCTGTTTAGATCTGTATCCCCATTTTAAATTGGATTATTTTGTTTTTTGATGTTTAGTTTCTTGAGATATTTATATGCTTTGGAAATTAGCCCTCTGTCAGATGTAGATTTGGTAAGAATCCTTTCCCAGTCTGTAGGCTGCTGTTTTGTCCTACTGACAGTATACTTTGTCTTATAGAAGCTTTTTAGTTTTGTGAGGTCCCATTTATTAATTGTTGATCTTCATGTCTGCACTATTGGTGTTCTATTAAGGAATTTGTCTCCTGTGTCAATGCATTCAAGGCTATCCCCCACCTTCTCTTCTATTAGGCTCATAATAACTGTTTTTATGTTGAGGTCTTTGATCTACTTGGACTTGAATTTTATACAGGGTGATAAATAAATATGGATCCATTTTCATTCTTCTAGATGCCAACACACAGTTAGACCAGCACCATTTGTTGAAGATACTTTCATTTATCGATTGTATAATTCTCTCTTCTCTGACAAAATTGGGTATCCATAGGTGTGTCGATTTACATCTGGGCCTTCAATTTGATTCCATTGACCTACCTGTCTGTTTTTATGTAAATACCATATGGTTTTTATTACTATAGTTCTATAGTAGAGCTTGAAATGAGGAATGATGATGCCTCCAGAAGCTTTTTATTGTACAAGATTGTTTTATACATACATACATACATACATACATACATACGTACATACACACACATGTACTCACACATGTACACACACACACATATATATGAGAAACTTTTTATATATGAGAAAAATTTTTTCAACAATTGTACAAAATTACATTATGGCGTAGTTATTTGTATTAGATTTGACTGTCCTGAGGATTGTAGCTCCTATTTTTCTTTTATTCACCTTCAGATTTATCAAATATCAAGCTGGGACCATGTGAGTTGTTAGAATGTCATGGATTTTTGTTGTCTGAGGCACATGGAGTGCCATAGATAAGTTTAACATCCCTCCAAATGGATGGAAGGAATGTTACTGTGTTGTCAGGATATTGGGAATAGAACAATTTTGGGGCTGAGGTCTTCAGGAGCTGTGCCAAGGTTCTTAGAACTGAAACATCAGTTTTAATGAAGAATCAAAAGAGGATGCATGCTCCCAGGATGGTGCACCTTACTATCATTGCACCCCTGGACAGTCACACAGCAATACAATTTGTCCTGACCTCACTCCTTTTCAGCAATCAGAGCTTTAAAGACAGTGTACCTGTCTTGGGAGATGATAAATTGTTCCCTTCTTATTTGTGAGGCAGGAAGCATGCAGTTGGCCCAAGATATTTTGCTAGGTTAAATGGAGAACAAAGAAGACAGCATGACTAAGCAACAGAGGGTTAGGCTCTGTTGGAGGCCTCTTCAGTGCTGGAGTGGGCTCAGGGAATGCACAGATGATAATTTGTCTTTACCATCTCATCTGTCTGTGTGATGGAGGAGGTGGGCCTTTTTGTGTTCAAAATAAGAAATTTGTTACACAATTGTAGCCCTAAAAATAGAAATATGAAACTGTTGGCATCACCAGAAAAAGCACAGTTCACACATTTCTTCTCAGAGTAGCTTCAAAGGCACAATGATGTATCTATTGCTGTATGGCTGTATTTTCAACAGTGTCACAAGAAATCAGTGTTCATCAGTCAGGAATCAAGAATGAGACTGTGGAATTCTCTTTCCAAAGATGCTGGGTATTTTTTTTATTTTATTTCAGTTTGTGTACTTATTTTATGTGCAAAGTACATGAGTCTTGTACACATTTATATGGGTATATATGTGAGTTCATGGGTTAACTGCATGTGCACATGTATGTACATGAATGTGAAGGCTAGAGGCTGATGTCTCATATTCTCCTTGATTGATCATCAATTTATGTTTTCAGTGTCTCTCACTGAATCTCTAGTTTAATGATTCAGCTAGGCTGATTGGGCAGCAAGCCCCAGGGTTTCCCTAGAATCTACCTCCTGGTTCTGTTATTATAGGCATGTGCTGCCATGCCTACCTTTTTTTAAAAATTGATTTTTATTGAGCTCTACATTTTTCTCTGCTCCACTCCCCCTTCAACCCTCCCCAAGGTCCCCATGCTCCCAATTTACTAAGGAGATCTTGTCTTTTTCTACTTCCCGTGTTGATTAGATCTATGTAAGTCTCTCTTAGTGTCCTCATGGTTGTCTAAGTTCTTTGGGGTTGTGATTTGTAGGCTGGTTTTCTTTGCTTTATGTTCAAAAACCACTTATGAGTAAGTACATGTGATCATTGTCTTTCTGTGTCTGGGTTGCCTCACTCAAAATAATGTTTTCTAGATCCATCCATTTTCCTGGAAAATTCAAGATGTCGTTATTTTTTTATGCTGTGTAGTACTCCATTGTGTAAATATACCACAGTTTCCTTATCCATTCTTCAGTCAAGGGGCATTTAAGTTGTTCCTAGGTTCTGGCTATGACAAACAATGTTGCTATTAACATAGTTGAGCACATGTCCTTGTGGCATGATTGGGCATTCATTGGATATATACCCAAAAGTGGTATTATTGGGTCTTGAGGAAGGTTGTTTCCTAATTTTTGGAGAAATCTCAACATTGACATCCAAAGGGGTTGAACCGACCCCTTTGGATGTCATGCCTACCTTTTATGTGGATACTGGGAATCCAAACTCAGGTCGTCATGTGTACATTGGCAAGCATTTTAGTAAGTAGGCTATCCTCTCAGCCCTGAATACATGATGTCTTAAAAGTTTTTAAAAGATTCCTCCAGAAATTCTAATCTGTCACAATTCAATTTGGAGAAATCTAGATTGTATATTTTATCAAAATAAGTCATACTCATATGAACAGCCTTAAAATCTAAGCTTAAAGTTACATATAACTGAGCAATTGCACTCTAAGGAATTGGCAGTATAATTCAAACAGCTACCACTATGCTGATATTGCTATTTGCCATATCAATAAGTGCAATTAACTCAAATGTCCAACAATCCATGAGTGCATTAAAGTATGTATGATAGGACATTGTGAGCAATGAATTTCTGATACATGCTGTTACATAAATGAGCTTTGAGAATGCACACACCCAGAGAAATAATCAAGGACAAATACTGCATATGACTAGGATTTTGCAAATTTATAGAGAGAACATAGAATGATGAAGCAATCCTGGGCTACATGAGTTCTTCTCTCAATAAACACATACAGAAGAGATTAAAGACTCTTGCTGGAAATGTTTTGGGAATTTATAGTGGTAACAGTTACACAACTATATAAATTGATTACTTAGAAATGGTTAAACTGACATATAATTATGTACTAGTTAATGACAGAAAAATCTACTAAGAAACATATCATTAGGCAATTTTTGT
Organism: Chionomys nivalis; assembly: GCF_950005125.1. NCBI lineage: Eukaryota > Metazoa > Chordata > Mammalia > Rodentia > Cricetidae > Chionomys > Chionomys nivalis. The sequence continues at coordinate 44,034,323 of NC_080112.1, read as the reverse complement.
CACTGAATGAGCATCATAGCTGCATCATTACAGTATCATATAAGTTTGTGGGATCACCTTGATGATGTCCATCGATGGAAACATTGTTATGCATGACTAAATATTTATTATATTACAATAATTTAAAAAGTCAAAATCTTTATAAGGAAGAATATGGTTCATGGTTTATCATGCCTGTTCTGGTTTTATTTATTTATTTTTTGAGTATGAAAGACTACATGTGTATGCAGGATTGATTGCTTATGTGTACATGCAGAGGTCACAGGTTGTCTTTGGGTGTCTTCCTTTATTGCTATTCATACATGTCTGTGTACTTTGTATGTGCCTGGTACCTGTGGAGGACAAAAGAGGGAAACTGGTTCCCCTAACTGGCATTGCAAACAATTGTAAGTCCCCACATGGGTGCTTAAGGGTACTCGGCTCTTCTAGAAGAATAGCCAGTGCTCTGAACCATCCCTCCAGCCCCTCCCCAACTTATTTTCTGACACAGAATCTCTCAGTGAAGCTAGAGTTCACTGATTGTCTAGATTAGATATTCATTGATCCTCAGGGATCCTTTTTACTCTTCTTCCCCAGTTATTGAGATTATAAGAGCACTCCACCACATCTGATTTTTGTCTTACACAGATGTCCTCATCCTTGTACAGTAAAAGCTGTACTCACTGAGATTTCTCCTCAGCCTTCATCAAGCCTGTTTTTTTTTTATTATAACATTATATTATAGGTAAGAAAGTTACGGATCACGATGCATGATGCATATAAGGCCAAATTGGAGTCTTTCATTTTTGCCTGGCAACCAAGAGTAGACTAGTGCCTCAGAAAGACGCTTAGTGCTGAAGCTCAAGGGTACAGCATTTTTAAAGACAAAACCCACATTTGCATCAGTGTTAGATGAGGGTCAGGGTAACCTTGCAACATTTGTTTTGGCAGAACATAGTAGTTATTTAAGATACAATATGTCAATTTCAATTTATACCTTTTCAGTTATTTTAGTTATGTTTAGTTTGTATAGACATAATTATTTGAGTTGATACATCTGGACCGTGGTCAGGGTCATTGAAACCCCAAAAGTGTTGCTAAGGTGAACACAACCATAGGGAGCAATAGTGGGCTGAGAAGTGTCTGAGCAGACAGAAAATGGAGTTAGGACAAGATGACATTACCTTAGTCACTTCAATACCATGCTTATCTGTAAAAGGAATACAACTAAACTATTGCCATATGTTACAGGTACTAGGATGCTAAGTTGGCTTCAGTATTTTAGGTGGAGTACCAGAATACAGGAGACAGAAGTCTAAGAAAGTAGTATGTTGAGCGTATCTCAAGCATCTATCTAGTCATGTGATAAAGTCCCATGGTGTGGGATGCCAGTGGTTCCAATGAGACCTCTGAGGTGCTCTTCATTAGATATTGAGTTGCTGGCTACCTACATAGTGATATGCAAGAGCTTAACCGTGTCCACTATTGATTCCCTTCTCTTTCAGACTCTTCTACCAAGCCAACATGAAGTTTCCTTGTGTTCCCTCACTCTCAAACCTAGACTAGAAACCAAAAATCACAGTAGCTATGGATGTGGTTTCTGATTGTCTGGCACCTAGAGAATCAGTGGCATAGGCAGTAAAACCAGGTGCAGATAGGCAGTGTCAAGTCCACAGAGACTCAGAAAGTCATCTACTTCCTGTTTCTTTATGAAAGTGCCATGTGAGATGGGACACTGATGTCATTTGTGTGACGTTTACAACTTCTTTATGGTTCACAGACATGCCATGCCATGCTTCCTGCCTTAGCTGAGTCATGACCTACTAGGACCTCATAGTTATAATCCCAAGCATCAGCTCACCACAGGAACTCAGTGTGTGTTTATTATTCTTGGTGCTGGAAAATCTTTCTTCTCTATGTTCCATGGTGTATGCATTGCATGTTCTCTCTCTCTCTCTCTCTCTCTCTCTCTCTCTGTTTCTCCTTCCTTCCTTCTATTTATTTTTTATCACTTGGAATATGCATCTTCTTACAAAACGAGGCTATGGTTTCACAATTTACCACTATTCCTTTAACTTTTCTAAAATTATAACTATGTGATTCTTTTATACTCTCTGAGTTTGTTTTTTTATTTTTTATGGGTGTGAGAGAATGAATGCATACCCTTGTGTATACTTGCAGGAGCTGTTTCTCTCCTTCCACCTTATGGGTCTTAGGTATTGAACTCAAGCTGTCTAGCTCTGTAGAAAGTGCACTTACTTACTAAGCCATATTTTAAAATTATTTTTTTAAAAGTTAGTCATTTTACTTTACGTGTGTAGTATTTTGATTTCCTGTATGTATGTGCACCACATGTGTGCCTGGTGTCTCAAAGAGGCATTGTGACTGGAGTTACAGACAGTTGTGAGGCACCATGTGGGTGCTGAGAACTGAAACCAGGTCCTTTGCAAGAAGATCAAGTGTTCTTAACCACTGATCCATCTCTCCAGCTTCAGCCACTAAGCCATCTTGTCTGGTCCTCTCTGAGTATAGGTTGATATTTTGAGGTTTCAGTCATACTTTTTTCTTAAAATTCCCCCATTTTTCCTGGGATAAATTTGACCAGATGGCCCAATGACAGAGCAATGTTGGTTCACTGTGCTATTTATGATATTCCATAATTTTCATTAATTAGAATAAATTTGCATCAGGAAATTTTATGACTCCGTTGTGTCTCTTGGTCTTAAAGTCAAGACAATGATATATCATATAGTATGAATTTCCATGTCTTGTCCCATTTGGCCAGTGCAGTTATGAAAGCCTTTGTCTCACAGTCAGCTGAGATCAATATCAATGCCTCACTTACCCCTGGGCTAACCACCCAGCCTATTAATCGTGTGATTTTCTTACTTTCCTTGGATTACTCTCTCTGGCATTCAAAATTTTCTTGTTTGACTAGTATATGAGACAAAGGGAAAAATGAAGGGGGAAGAGAAAAACAGTATCAGGTTTGTGCTGGAAGTGAGTTACTTTCCGAGGTACAGGATTTAAAGGTAGCTAGAAATGTACATCAGGGATCTGTCTATGCAGCATCTTCAGGCTGTGGGTGTAAAGATCAAATATGTAAATTCAAACTCACCTGGCAGAATGCCTGTTTTGGTAAGTAAGGGCTGGCACGTGGAAGGATTGGAGGAAGGAGGTAAGAGACTTACATTGGGCTGGTGGAAAGACAGTCTCTGTTTATTCCAAAAGCTGGAACTTTTCCATTCATTTCAGTTTTTGAAATATTGCTTTGCAATACTATATTTCTGGATGTGTTGCTCTTTTGCTGTCTCTTCGACTTTCCAGCAGACTCTATTTTCTCCTAGTTCTGATCTTGCAGTCGGTGTTGCCAGTTAGAAAAGAGAGAAAGGATAGAGTGAGACAGGGAGAGGGGATGGAGAAAAAAACATGTTGAAAAGGAAAAAGATAAGGAGTAGATTGTTAGGGGTGGAGGGAGAGCTAGGTGGCTAAAGGAGCTTACTGCTTTTTCCAAGACCCTGAGTTCGGCTCCTAGCACTGTGTGAAGTGGTTTACAGCTCCCTTTAACTCTGGCTCCAGTGGATCGAATGCTCTTTTCTGGACTCTGCAGGCGCCTGCACTCACACGCAACCTCCCCATATACATACATGTGATTAAATATAAATACATATATTTTTTAAAAGTAGCCTTTGAAAGACTTGTGAATTTTGCATCATTTATTTTCCCACAGATGTACACTTTATAGTGTGGTGAGGAGGATGTGTAAGGAAGAATGCTGGAATTTCTTTTGGAAGCTTTTTAACTCAGTGGTGTTTAACCAGTGGGTCAATACCCTTGGGGTGGAATGACCCTTTCACAGGGGTCCCATATCAGATATCCTGCATACCAGTTATTTACATTATGGGTGTAACAGTAACAAAATTGTAGTTATAAAGTAACACTGAAAATAATTTTAAGTTTGGGGGTCACTACAACATGAGAAACTGTGTTAAAGAATCAAAGCATTAGGTAGGTTGAGAAGCACTGCTTTGACTGCTCTCAAGCTGGTGGTGACATTGGAAGTGAAACTGTGAATATTCTCACACATATTCCATGTTATTGACATTGGCAAGTTGTGGGGTATGCAGACAAGCAAAAAGGAGAAATAAACGAAGACAAACACAACATGCACCTTAGATGACACTAAAATCTCTTCAGGGATGGATGGAAGTCATTTGAGTACGTTATAAATACATCAAAAAATTAAGTAGCGGGGCAGGGGAGGGGTAAAAGAGAGAGAGAGAGAGAGAGAGAGAGAGAGAGAGAGAGAGAGGGAGGGAGGGAGGGAGGGAGGGAAGGAGGGAGGGAGGGGGAAAGAGAGAGAAAGAGAGAGAGAGCTTAGAAGTTGAAAGCAATGGCTGTTCTTCTTCAGGACCCTGGTTCAGTTCCCAGCACACATAGAGCGGCTAATTTCAGTTCCAGGAGACCTGATACCCTCTTCTGGTCTCTGTGAACCTTGTACTCATGTGGTACACAAAAATACATCCAGGTAAATGTTCATATATATGCAATAGTTCTTTTTTAATTTCAAAAAAGGAAACGAAGCAGAAGTTCTAGATAGATTCTTCTCTGTCCACTCAGTGGTTAGATCCTAAGGTGGGATTCTGAGTAGGTCTAGGATTTACAAGAGAAGGGAAATAGAAGTTCCAGTTTCCTCTCTAGCCTCTTCCCAACAATCATCCCACAAGTAACTGGAAATGACCTCTCAAGAACATATTCTACTTGGAAGGGACCCAAATCCATGGGCTTAGGTGCCAAGGAAATGACCATAGGTCTGTAAATTTGAATTACAGAGCTTTCGGAAATAAACTAAATGAAGTTAATTGGTAGTATATGTGTCATTTATTTCTGTCTCTCAGAAAATTCAAGAAGAATGATCTGTGAAATAAATATTGTTGAATTAGTACCATACAATAGACTACTCTGAGTCCCTTCTTTCATTAACTTATCTTTCTTTGGTTAAATATATATTACATTGTTCCTCCTAAATCAAGTGTATATGAGTTGACCCATGCATTGTAGGTATCAAGTATTAGCTATATTCTTGTTCTCTCTCTCTCTCTCTCTCTCTCTCTCTCTCTCTCTCTCTCTCTCTCTCTCTCTCTCCTTCTCTCCCCGTGTGTGTGTCCACATTTCTGTTTATGTATGCATGTGTGCAACCGCACATGCACATGTGTGTATTTGTGTCTGGAGTCCAGAACAGAACCTCAAATATGGTTATTCAGATAACATTCACCTTGTTTTTGATCATAGTCCTTTATTCACACAGAACTCAGCAAGTGTGCCAAGGAGCCCCAGAAATTCACCTGCTTCTCAGATTTCAGGTATGTACCACCATGTCCAGCTTGTATGTGGATTCTGAGAGAGCAAAGTCAGGTCATGCTTGCTAGCAAACAGTTTATTAAGTTATCTCTTCAACCTGTTTGTTATATTCTTCATGTTGACAACACCGTATAACTCCAAATTGTGACATGGAAAGCAATGAATATGAACAGTATATACTAGGTGCAGACAGAGATTAGGCATTTTTTTCCTGGCTGCCTAGACTTGAATAATCATATAGAAACTATATTAACTACAACACTGTTTGGCCAATGGCTCAGGCATATTCCTAGCTAGCTCTTACATCTTAAATTAACCCATAATTCTTGTATATGTTTAGCCATGTGGCTTGGTACCTTTTCTCAGTGCAACCTTCTCATCTTGCTTTCTGTATATGGGTGGCAACTGCAGACTGACTCTTTTCTCTTCTCAGGAGTCTCCTACTCTGGTTGCCCCACCTATACTTCTTGTCTGGCTACTGGTCAGTGTTTGATTAAACCAATATAAGTGACAAATCTTTACAAGGTAGAAGAGCATTGTCCTACAACAATTAGGTAGTCCACTTAGTGGAGAACAGACTGGAAGCTGTATATAATGTTAATCATACTATTGCCAGAAGATGAACCAATATTATCTTCTATATTTTCCATCAAGAAATCAAAGTTTATAGTCTTCAAAAAAACTTAACATTAATGTTTGATCCAATTTTTATTTCTGTGACATCAGAGATGGAAAACAGGGATTAGGCCATGTTAGATATCCATATTTGCTTCTCTGTTGCTGTGATAAAAATCTGAACAAAAAACCCATATACATAATCACTGGTCAAACTGATGGAATAATTCCTCAATGGACATTCCTTCTTCCCAGGCATGTCTAGTTGAAAAAAAACTGAGCATAGTCGGCATCAGTCTACTGCTGATTTCCAACTCCAAACAATGTTGATGGCAACCAAAATATAAAAACAACCCAGATAGTACCTAATGGGTCAATGAATATGAAAAATGCTGCTGCTTCTGTATAATCATTAAGCATTCAGCACCAGAAATATGCTATTAATATATAGTACAACTTGAATGAATCATAGATAAATTTCTGCATAACAGAGAAGCAGTTTCGAAGACTTGTACTCTATAGATATTTGCACAACAATTATATCTTTGTTCGTAAACATGAAATGAAAATTTTGGAATTATTCTGAAAGACCATGAAGAGCAATATTATTCATGCATGTTCAATCTTGTTATCTACATATCTCTCCTCAAGATATTCAGAACTGTAATATTATAGGCGTTTTTTACTGACTATAATGGTAACTAATGCCAATATTTTCTTTATAATCATGCATAGTCAGTGTAATTTAGGAAGTGATACAAACATCAGCCTTGATTTTTTTCCTGATGGCTTTACATCCCTGACAGAGTGTGACCTTGTCATCACTAAGGGACAGTTGTGAATCACTTTCAAGACAATATGTAGTCTTTGTGGAAGAACTAAATGCTTGTGGCATTTCAGATGAATTCAGAGTGTTTTTTTTTATGATTTTTTGCCCTGGCCTTTCATTTTTTTTCTAGGTTAAAAAAATAGAAGACAAAGTACTTAGATTAAAAGCCCATTGCACACACAACTTCTAGGTAATTAGCAATAGAGTGTTTATAGCTACAGGCATGAGACAGTAGGGAGGCACTGACTCCTGTCACTGTCATCTTCATGTGTTTTCTCTCAATACAACTTCTTGGCTGTGAACACACTTCTTAGAGAAGACATAATGGGCTCAGATAAGAACATGGATGTATGTGTTAAACTCTCAACAATTTACTCACAGAAATTGCCTATCTGAAAAAAAATAGGGAGGAGGAAGAGACAATAGCAGTTTGTTTTGACTGTAATAAAGTCTGGCCTGGAGGGAAGGGGAAAGAAGTTTGGATAGAACATTCTAGACACCCAACAACTCTCAGGAGATTCACCAAACCATTGCATTCTAAAAGGTCTGAAGTAGAAGCATATTGATAAAACAATCCAGTAAGAATGTCTGAAAGACAGGGTCTAGCCAGCTGGGGTCCTCAAGGCTCTGGCTGGCAGAAAGACATCCACCTCTGCCTGATGCATTTCTGCTCAGATGGGGTCTAGTCAGCCTTCTGGTGCTGGGCATGTGGACTTTATTATGATAAGAAAATATGTGGTGGAGAAATAGGAGAGAATGGGGAACAGAATGATTCATACACTGTGGAAAGATGCAGAAAGGAAGAAATCAAGATGGCGAGGAATAGGCAGACGTTGAAGGCCTGCTTGACACCTGGGGCCATGGTGAAGGCAGAGAGGAGTAGACTGAGGGAGGAGGTCTGCTTGCCACCTGGAGCCATGATGATGTCCAGACTGGGCTGCTGCCAAGGGCCATGTCTGAGACCCTGGTCCTACTAGCCAGGGTCTGTATTGATGTCCATGACTCCTGTTGCTGTTCAGTGCCATGCTGATTCCAGTGGGCTGGGCAAACTCCTGAAGCTATATATGGGCGCACAAGTCACTCTGCCACTGGAGTCATGCCAATATGGATGGCCTTTGCCACCATCTGGTGCCATGGTGACAACCAGGCCTAGGCTGCTGTTAAGGACCATGTCTGTGGTCCTACTGCAGCTGAGGTCTATGTTGATGTCCATGTCCCATGGTACCACCAAAGGTCATATAAAGCCTGGGATCTGGGTCACAACCTGAGGCCTTGTTAGTGTCCATGGACTATGCTGCTGCCAGAGTCATCCTGATCTAAGTGACTGAGGCTATCACTTGGAGCTAAGATGTTGGCCAGGCACAGCTGCTACCTGAGGCCCTGTCTGGGCCTGAAAGCCTGCATATAGGAGAGCTGACTCTGCCCCCTTGCCTAAGGTGTGTGGCCACAGTGTCCCAAACTGACCAGCTTAGCTATCACCTAGGCCAAAACCCAGGCCTTGGGTTGACCCACCCTAGAGTCTAACCCATCTAGGACCTGCTGGAGCTCATGAAGGGACTTATCCTGTGGAACAATCTTCACAACATCTCCAAGACTCAAGGAGGTCATAGGCTATCCCAGAGGAGTTCTGGTAAAGATCCAGTTATGTGGTTATACCAGAAACCAGAGGCCTTTAACCAGACCAGTGACTCATTGCAATGAACATTTGCCAATAAAGCTGATGGAACAAAGGGGTATACTATATGGCACACCAAAGCCTTCAATGGCACCAGGAAGTTTGAAGAGGTATTGAAGAGGCAGGAAAGAAGGAGAAGCAAAGAGATATTTTAGTTGTTTTTGTGGTTTATTTTTTTGGCGATTTTTTGTTGTTGTTTTTTCCTTAGTTTGCTTGCTTTCTTCATTATATTTCTTTTGGTGGGTGCATCAGGGATGAGGGGAAGATATGGGAAACCAGGAGGTGAGTAGAATTGGGGTATATGATATGAAACTCCAAAAGAGTCAATAAAGAATTTAAATAAAAAAATAAAGATAAACTCACCCTTAAAAAATCTGAAAAAGCTATGAGGAATCATACTTTTAACTATTAACCTAAAAATCCTATAATACACAAAATTCTGTATAAATATTCATATATAATTTTGATGAACTCTTCTCATCTGGGAATGACAATGCTCCCTCCAAGACCCAAAGACCACCCAACAAAACCCCAATACCAGACATGAGATGACTTCTTTTGAGTTGTTGGCCAGGACTTTCCAAGAAACTCTCAAAACATACAGCCTATTGCTTTCTCCCTGCCCCAAAGATGAAAACTTATGTCCTTATTTCTGAAGACACCATGCTTTTTAGAAACAAGACACCTGAGCTGAAACTGACTTGAATGCTTGCTCCCTGGATGCTAGCTTTCATGATACCTTCCAAAATATGAAGGCAACCAATAGACCTATCCAGTTCAGATGTCTATTAACCACATCAACAATCAATATGACATGATAACCCTTAGGTACAGTAGTAGCATGCATACATTGGCAATAACCATGAGCCCTCTAATTGGACTTATTCACGCAACAAGATGGAAAACATGTATGGTATTGGGAACTTAGCTAAATACTCAAAGTTTCTTGTGGAGTTTGGAGGAGAATCTAATAACCAACACTTTAGTAAACCATAATAATCCCTAACAACAATACAAATATTTGTCCTTATACCAGAAGATAAGTGTAGTCTTCTCCCCCACCAATGCCGGTGAATCATTTCTTTGCAATAGAAGACACCACTACAGAAACCAATAGCCAATCAAAATACAGAGCTCTGGAGCCCAGTCCCAAATTACAAAACACTCCTACAACTAAGGCTTAGGGAATATTGTAGAAGAAGGGGCAGAGAGATTATAAGATTAGGGAACTTGTGATGAGATTGTGTCTTCTAGACATGTCAAAAACTACACCCAAAATTCTCATGAACATGACTGCCCATGAACATGATTGCTGATCAAGGATGATACCAATAGACCTGCCAAAGTGGACAAGGAAAAAACTCTGAGGCCTCAACCCTACGCAAAGATTTATAGGCTACTGAGGAATATTGAGATTGGGAGAAAAAGTTTTTTCCAGGAAAGAGTACACCAATTGGTTATCCAATACCAAGTGATCAGCCTAGAAAACATACATGCAAATGACATAATATATACTAAGAAGGCTATATTTTAGAATATATCTTATATGTAATATAATATATCCTATAATATTATAATATATATAATTTGTATGTTGTATGTATAATAATTAATTAAAAAGGAGGCCATGAATTTGAAAGACTGCAATGAAGGATATATGAAAGGGTTTGGAGGGAGGAAAGGGAAGAGAGAAGGGAAAAATTGATACAATCTTATTATCATCTTGATATTTTTAAAATTGTTTTTATTGAGCTATATATTTTTCTCTACTCCCCTCCTTTCTTCTTCCCTCACCTTCTACCCTCTCCCATAGTCCTCATGGTTTGGCGGAGACTGCTTGCTCATTTCCCAGCTTCCCAGACCCAAAATAATCACACAGAAATTATATTAATTGCAATACTGTTTGGCAAATAGCCTAAGAGTGTTGCTATCTAGATTTTATATCTTAAATTAACCCATTTCTATTATTATATATTTTACAACGAGGCTTGTGGTTTAATGGTAAAGTTCCCAATGGGCAGCTCAGTCTTTCTCCTCCAGCGGGTACATTACTTCTTCTTGACTCTGCTTACTCTCTCCTCCTCTATCTGCTTGGAATTCCCACCTTGACCTATTCTACACTGCAAAAGGCCCAAAGCAGATTATTTATTAACCAATGGTATTCACAGCATACAAAGGGGAATACCACATCACTTCTGCTCCCAATTTACTCAGGAGATCTTCTTTTTCTACTTCCGATGTCGATTAGATTCATGTCCTTAGGGTCCCCTTTGTTGTCTTGGTTCTTTGAGATTGTGAATTGTAGGCTGTTTTATCTTTGCTATATTTCTAAAATCCACTTATGAGTGAGTACATATTATATTTGTCTTTCTGGGTCTGGGTTACCTCACTCAATATGATGTTTTCTAGATCTATCAATTACCCCGCAAATTTAAAGATGTCATTATTTTTTCTGTTGTGTAGTACTCCATTGTGTAAATGTACCACATTTTTCTTTTTTCTTAATTTTTATTTATTTATTAAAGATTTCTGCCTCCTCCCTGCTACCGCCTCCCATTTCCCTCCCCCTCCCCAGATCAAGTCCTCCTCCCTCGTCGGCCCACAGAGCAATCAGGGTTCCCTGCACTGTGGGAAGTCCAAGGACCACCCACCTCCATCCAGGTCTAGTAAGGTGAGCATCCAAACTGCCTAGGCTTCCACAAAGCTAGTACATGTAGTAGGATCAAAAACCCATTCCCATTGTTCTTGAGTTCTCAGTAGACCTTATTGTCCACTGTGTTCAGCGAGTCCGGTTTTATCCCATGCTTTTTCCGACCTGGGCCAGCTGGCCTTGTTGAGTTCCTGAAGAACATCCCCATTGTCTCAGTGTATGGGTGCACCCCTCACGGTCCTGAGTTCCTTGCTCCTGCTCTCTCTCCTTCTGCTCCTCATTTGGACCTTGAGATTTCCGTCCGGTGGTCCAGTGTGGGTCTCTGTCTCTGTCTCCTTTTATCGCCTGATGAAGGTTAATATTAAGGAGGATGCTTATATGTTTTTCTTTGGGTTCCCCTTCTTATTTAGCATCTCTAGGATTACGAATTATAGGCTCAATGTCCTTTATTTATGGTTAGAAACCAAATATGAGTGAGTACATCCCATGTTCCTCTTTTTGGATCTGGCTTACCTCACTCAGGATGGTGTTTTCTATTTCCGCCCATTTGTATGCAAAATTCAAGAAGTCATTGTTTTTTACTGCTGAGTAGTACTCTAATATGTATATATTCCATACTTTCTTCATCCATTCTTCCATTGAAGGGCATCTAGGTTGTTTCCAGGTTCTGGCTATTACAAACAATGCTGCTATGAACATAGTTGAGCATATACTTTTGTTGTATGATAGGGCATCTCTTGGGTATATTCCCAAGAGTGGTATTGCTGGGTCCAGGGGTAGGTTGATCCCAAATTTCCTGAGAAACCGCCATACTGCTTTCCAAAGTGGTTGTACAAGTTTGCATTCCTACCAGCAATGGATGAGTGTACCTTTTCTCCACAACCTCTCCAGCAAAGGCTATCATTGGTGTTTTTGATTTTAGCCATTCTAACAGGTGTAAGATGGTATCTTAAAGTTGACTTGGTTTGCATTTCCCTGATCACTAAGGAAGTTGAGCATGACCTTAAGTGTCTTTTGGCCATTTGAACTTCTTCTATTGAGAATTCTCTGTTCAGCTCAGTACCCCATTTTATAATTAGGTTGATTAGTCTTTTACAGTCTAGTTTCTTGAGTTCAGACCTTTGTCAGTAGTGGGGTTGGTGAAGATCTTTTCCCAGTCAGTGGGTTGCCTTTTTGTCTTAGTTACAGTGTCCTATGCTTTACAGAAGCTTCTCAGTCTCAGGAGGTCCCATTTATTCAATGTTGCCCTTATTGTCTGTGCTGCTGGGGTTATATGTAGGAAGTATTCTCCTGTGCCCATGTGTTGTAGAGTACTTCCCACTTTCTCTTCAGTCAGGTTCAGTGTGTTCGGACTGCTATTGAAGTCTTTAATCCATTTGGACTTGAGTTTTGTGCATGGTGATAGATATGGATCTATTTTCATTCTTCTACAGATTGACATCCAGTTTTGCCAGCACAATTTGTTGAAGATGCTCTCTTTCTTCCATTGTATACTTTTAGCTCCTTTATCAAAAATCAGGTATTCATAGGTTTGTGGGTTAAAGTCAGGGTCTTCTATTCGATTCCATTGGTCGAGTTCTCTGGTTTTTTGCCAGTACCAAGCTGTTTTCAATACTGTAGCTTTGAAATAGTCAGGGATGGTTATGCCTCCAGATAATCCTTTATTGTATAAGATTGTTTTGACTATTCTGGGTTTTTTGTTTTTCCATATAAAGTTGATTATTGTCTTCTCCGGATCTGTGAAGAATTTTGATGGGGATTGCGTTGAATCTATAGATTGCCCTTGGTAGAATTGCCATTTTTACTACATTGATTCTCCCAATCTAAGAGCAAGGGAGATCCTTCCATTTTCTGGTGTCCTCTTCAATTTCTTTCTTCAAAGACTTAAAGTTCTTGTCAAATAGATCTTTCACTTCCTTGGTCAGAGTTACCCCAAGATATTTTATGCTATTTGTGGCTATCGTGAAAGGTGATGTTTCTCTGATTTCCCTCTCTGCTTCCTTATCCTTAGTGTATAGGAAGGCAACTGATTTTTTGGAGTTGATCTTGTATCCTGCCACATTCCCAAAGGTGTTTATCAACTGTAGGAGCTCTTTGGTAGAGTTTTTTGGGGTCGCTTATGTATACTATCATATCATTTGCAAATAACGAAAGCTTAACTTCTTCCTTCTCAATATGAATCCCCTTGATTCCCTTATGTTGTCTTATTGCTATTGCTAGAACTTCAAGCATTATATTGAAGAGGTATGGAGAGAGTGGACATCCTTGTCGTGTTCCTGATTTTAGTGGGATGGCTTTGAGTTTTTCTCCGTTTAATTTAATGTTAGCTGTCGGCTTGCTGTAAATAGCTTTTATTATATTTAGGTATGACCCTTGTATCCCTAATCTCTCCAAGACCTTTATCATAAAGGGGTGTTGAATTTTGTCGAATGCTTTTTCAGCATCTAATGAAATGATCATCTGGTTTTTTCTTTCAGTTTATTATATGGTGGATTACATTGATAGATTTGTGTATGTTGAACCAGCCCTGCATCTCAGGGATGAAGCCTACTTGATTATAATGGATAATTTTTTGATGTGTTCTTGGATTCGGTTTGCCAGTATTTTATTGAGAATTTTTACGTCGATGTTCATGAGTGAGATAGGCCTGTAATTCTCTTTCTTGGTTGGGTCTTTGTGTGGTTTTGGTATCAGGGTAACTGTAGCTTCATAAAAGGAATTTGGCAATGACTCTTCTGTTTCTATATTGTGAAATACATTAAGGAGTATAGGTATTAGCTCTTCTTGGAAGTTCTGCACATTTTTCTTATCCATTCTTTGGTTGAGGGGCATTTAGGTTGTTTCCAGGTTCTGTTTATGAAAAATAATGCTGCTATGAACATAGTTGAGCACATGTCCTTGTGGTATGATTGAGCATCCTTTGGGTATATACACATAAGTGGTATTGCTGGGTCTTGACTTTTTTAAAAAGTAAAACAAAACAAACAAAAATCAACCCATGTCTCTCAGAATGTGACCATGTTAGCACTGCCACTGAGTTTCCTAACTCATGGGAGCAACTCATGAGAAGGTTCACTGTGGTGCAGCATGTGATTCAGGAATAAATTCTCAAGGTAAGGACTTGTCTGCTATGATCTATGTAGTAGGAAGTTGGCCAGGTGTCTCCCCATGCTATTTTAGCTTAGGATAGTGCCTGGTTTCTACAGGAAAGAAAGCAGAGCCACTGTGCAATATGAAATAGTGATATAACAGAATTAGAATTCATTTTCAGAAGGAGAGTCTGCAGCTCTATGAGGGAATGAATTGGAAGGAGAGTCTAGAAGTCATAGATGTCAATTAGAGGAACTATTTTTAATTATTCAATGAAGGAATACAAAGAAATGCCCTTGCATATGTCACATGGATAATGAAGCAGCATATTGAAGGAGGCTGAGGCAATAGCTCAGTCAAGAAAGTGCTCGCTTCACAAGTATCAGGACTTGAGTTTCAGCACCAGAACTCATGTAAAGAAGTTGTGAGTAAGTGGGCTGGAAGGCACTCTCAAGCCTCAAGCCCCACACAAAGAACTATAGGCAGCTGAGGAGAGTTGAGAACAGTGGAGGTTGGTCTTCCCTGGGGAAGAGCAGACCTATTGGTGTGCCCTGATATTTATATGGACTGAGTAGATTATACTTAGGAACTTTTATGCAATATAAAATATATGCATTCTATATTATAACATTTAGTGAAAGTTTTAGAGATCATGAATTTGAAGGAGTGGGTGTAGGGGTATATGGGAGAATTTGGAGGGAGTAAAGGGAAGGGAGAAACGTTGTAATTATACCAATCTTAAAAAAATGTTGATGATTGCACATGCTTGTCATCCTAGAGCTGAGAAGACAGAGGCAGGTGGATTACTATGGTTTCTTGGCCATGCAGCCTAACCCCAGTCTCTTCCTCAATAAACAAGGCAAATGACTACTGGATTCTGAAGGATGACATGTAAAGTTGTTCTATGGCCTCCGCATGTATACACATACACACACACACACACACCATGCATGCAAACACTCCTACACACACACACACACACCAAATATATCCCATTAAGCTTGTGTGACTTGTGATACATTGGCTTAGAGTAGTATATAAAGAAAGGGTGAACAGTGGTGGCATTTTCTTCATAGGTAATGATAAGATAGGGAGATAGCATCAGGAATTTATTGAAGAAAAAAGGCTGAAGAAATGAAGAGATGACAAGGAGTGAGTTCCCGATAAAGGCATTCAGGAATATATTCAAATATAGTTGTTTGTTCAGAGAACACAAAGCTAAGAATAAAGTGCTGGTAGATAGATACATCTTGGAATGACTAGATCCTTTGTTAAGACAGCATATCATATAGTGATGATGATAATGATGATGATGCAAGTTAGGAATTCCTTGAGAATTGTGACATCCACAAGATTCCAGATGATAATCTGCTATGTGGAGTTTTAATTTGGATGTGAATCAGCAGGTAATGGCTGGGGCAAAATTGAACCATTATAATTGTTGCAGAAGTGGAGCTCAGTGAGCAGAAGCAGAGCTCAGTGAACAAAAACAGAGCTTAGAAAGTCATTCTTTGCATTTAGCAATAGGGGATAGGGTTAGTGGTCTCCACCACGTACATCAAGCACCAGTGGAGCAGCTGTTACTAATGCTAAGGCTTGAATGTATGTGTTCTTCTAAAACGTGTATGCTGTAACTTAATTGACAAAGTAATATTAGGAGGCAGGGCCTTGAGGATGGGAAGATGGCCTGCCTTGAATGCATGAGGACCTGAGCTCAAATCCCAGAACCCATGAAAGAGAAGCTGAGCATGGTGGTTTGTGGTTGTAATTACAACAGGAGGAGGATCCAGGCTGATTCTTAGAGGTCACTGGCCAGGCAGCTAGCTATGTGTGGCAAAGTTCCAGACTTCTGCATTGCATGTAGCAAAGAACATTTTGTGCAATTCTTTTCTTCTGTCCTAATTGTCCTGAAGTGAAGAAAGTCCTTGAAGTCTGAGAAGCTCCTATTCCTCATGACAGTCACTAATTGATGTCTTTCAAGAACAAAAACACACAAGGCAGAAAATTTAAAAATATGCTATTTGTATCTGCTTAGCCAAGTAAACCCTGCAGCAGGGTCAATTTGGGTTGTCAAATTTATTTCTCCTGTGGCAGATGTTTCATCTTCCAGTGAACAACACAGTCTAAGGAAGAGTTAGGAATACATACAGTCAGCCTGATTATATAGGACATGAAAACAAAACCAGCGGGAAGGAAGAACAAACTTAAAAATTGAAATCAGTAGTGGTTTTCCACGGGCTAAGAGAAATATCACTTTAAAAAACAACAGAAAATATGAGACTTTTTAAAAATCAAGTTTGTTTCATACATGTGTATAACTCATTGATTGTTCTTCCCCACCCCTCTCTTATTTTTCTCGTACCCCTGGTAGTGCCTCCTCTTCCTTACAAATCTGTTTCCCATATTCATTACTTTTTATTTTATATGGTGTCCCATTGAGGTTAACTAGGACTCTCTGTGTGATCCTGGGTTTGGAACTATCTATGAAGAGCTTGTATGATCACTATTGTTTATGCAACTGTATATGCCTCTCTCTCCCCAAGAATCTCTTAGATACCACATGTTTAACAATAAGGCCTTGTTGTCTGGGTTTCTGTCCTGCCTGGTTTCTGTCCTTCCACCAGGTCCCACAGATTTTAGCCCCAAAGAAATCACACAGAGGTCTATATCAATGATAAACTGATTGTCCCATTAGCTCAGGCTTCTTATTAACTCTTTTTTTTTCCTTGCTGATTTTTTTTATTAATTAATTAATTATTAAAGATTTCTGCCTCTTCCCCGCCACCACCTCCCATTCCCTCCCCCTCCCCCAATCAAGTCTTCCTTCCTCCTCAGCCCAAAGAGCAAGCAGGTTTCTCTGCCCTGTGGGAGGTCCAAGGACCACCCACCTCCATCCAGGTCTATTAAGGTGAGCATCCAAACTACCTGGGCTCCCACTTATTAACTCTTATAACTTATATTAATTCATTATTCTTATCTATGTTAGCCACATGGCCCGGTACCTTTTTCAGCGGGGCAATAGCATCTTCCTTCTTCTGTGATTGGGACAGGACTTGGGAGGAATGGGCTTCCTCCTTCCCAGAATTCTCCTGTTCTTATTGACCCAACTCTACTTCCTGTCTGATTGTCCCACCTATACTTCCTGCCTGGCTACTGGCCAACATTTATTTAAAACATAATTGATAGACTATAGACAATTGTCCTGCACCAGGCCATGGTGAGACTATTGGGCAGAGTGGATTGTGTGGGTCCAATGCCAATAGGTGCAGCTGCTGAGTTTATGGTTGCTATGGCCGTGTTGTTCTTAGAAGGTGACATTTCTCAGCATTTTGCAACCTTCTGGCTTTTATATTTTTCTGCTCTCTCTTTCTCATTGTTTTCCATAATCTTAAGAAGGTTTTATAAATCTGTTCCTTAAGACTGAGCCCTCAACCATCCTTTTAGTCTCAGCCTCTTGTACAGCCACAGCTTTCTACATTCACTTTTATTCACTGCAATGAGGGGCCTCTCTGATTAAGTCTTCCAAGAGCCTTTTTCTATGTATATAAACAGATATTTAGTGCTTAGGGTTTGTCTGATACACAGATTTCCCTGAGGCCCTAAAATATATGGAGGAGTATAGTTCCTTCTCTTCAACCAGGAATACATTTGCTGGAGCCAGTAATGGCCTGGGGCCAGGATTCTGGGGGAGCTCGGCCTTGGATCCTGAGAGTCCAGCTCTCTCCATGCTAAGAGGATATTGTTACCAGTCTCAAGGCCACAATGTGCTGGTCTCTGACATCCTTGAAATATTCTGTTCCATTTGTGCAATATTGTTTGATTGCCTGTAGACCGCCTTGGCGAGTTACTCTGTCTAGGGTCTGTAACCCGCCTGGCTGGTCAGTTATTCCAGGGTCACGGAGAGGCACCACCTGAAAGACATGGGCTGATGAGAGGAAGGAGGCTAGGCAGATTTGTCGAAGCCTCTATTTATTAGAGTCATGGTTGCAGCTTATATAGCCCCTGGATGAGGAGCTTGGGGGGCTGGGGCACAGGATCTTGCCGCGTGGTCCAAGCCGGTCACGAGGTCGTTGGCCAGGAGGTTACAATCGGTCAGGTCACGATTCCTTGGTCAGGAAGTCACGAGTTGACACACCTAGTTCTCTAGATAGTTTGGAATGTGAGGCGGGTTCTCTATTAACAGTTAATTTGGGTGTGGGATAGGCTTTGTCAATAAAACAATTCTCAATACAATTGGGAAGTGGAGCCCTCTGCAAACTTCTCAGGGCAATGCTCCCTATAATAATTTTGGGGGGACATGGCTCCTGACATATCCCCCTTCATTTTATAAAGGCAGGCATCTATCAAGTGGAGGGCACCAGGTCAGAGTCTAACCCTGGTGTCAGATCTAAATGAGAAGGGACTGGGACAAGGAGGGACCCTCCTCTCGAATGGTGGAGCAATTTACCTCTCCTGGGAACAGAGGGGTGCCTTATGAGTCTTAGGTCTAGTGGGGACCAGGTCTTTTTCCCCCTTACCCGTCCTCGGGTTCCCAGGACCCTGTCTTAGGTTGGGGGATGTCCTGCCATAAGTCGCCCATTCCTTGGAGCTCCACAAATAAAAGGTATCTAGCAAGACCTAAAGTAAGCAGGTCTTTGACCACAGGGTACCCTGTCTTAGGCCATGTGGAGGGCGATCCTCGTGCCTGGCACCATGCCATGTTGAGCCGGTTTCTACAACCTCTGTATGGTGTGCTATTCAGGCGAGGGTCCACACTAACTCCTGTCATTGGGCCCCTGCGTCTATCATTAATGAAAAGACTGTGAGGAGCTCCTCAAATAAAAGATATAATGATATAATTTGGGCACCAATAGCTCCATCTTCCAGACAAGAAGAAAGGGCATTTTCCAAACGCCTTTTTAGTCTGGCCTAAGGTATATCCTCCTTCCTAAATGCTTACTCTACAATAAGATTATGAGTGCTACCTGCCAAAAATTAGGGCAGTGTAAAAGGGATCAAAATCTAAAATTTTTAACATATGCATAAAACTTAAACACTTTACAGCATGTGTCAAACTTTTTCCAACATCTATAAGCAGTTACAAATATCATTAAGTCAATTCCAGTAAGAGTACATACAATGACAGACATTGTTGTTATCAAATACCACCAGTTCCAGTCTCTGAGCAACAGTCAAAACCCCAATTTTCCCCTTTCTTAAGTAAAGAGGGGTTAGTATTTTAATTAAAATGAGTTCTGTGTCCCAAAGTTTAAAACAGTCAGATGTTTAGTCTGCACCTTGGCTCCAAAGCAAACAATGCAGACTGCAGAAGCAGCTCAACATTTGTGCTTCAGGACAGGTGGGATTCCTGGGTGAGGTGAGCTGGACTCAGCTACCTGAAGCACATCCTGGCAATTAGCCCAGGTCTCCCTGGGCCCTCTAAAGGCAGCATGACATCCTGCAGAGTGGCTTTGCAGGTTCAGTTATCAGGCATTCCTCTCCTTGGGGACAGGGAAGACCGGACCAAGCATTCCTCTCCTATCGCCTCTGGAAGTCCTCTGTGGGGAGTCTGCAGCCATGACATCAGGTCCAGCTTTTATTTTCTTTCTGTGAAAAAAGCATAAACATCTCCTCGACCCCAAATATATATAGGTCGGGTTTTTTCATAATGCATTGCAAGGGCTTTTTTACCTTGCCTTAGTAAAGGTCAGCTTGGTGTCATCATGCTAGATCCCTTTGCATCAGGATCTGTGTGCAACTGTTATAAGTTGCTTTCAAGGAGCCTTGGTATGCTCCATAATTTCTTTTTATTATTAAGCATATATGCAGTTCTTCCATTGGACGAGCCATTTGTAAAATTTAGCATAAAATCCTTTAAGGGATTTTTAACTATATCATTAGTAAAATACAGTTGTGTGAATTGTAGCAATGATCATCTGGGAAAAGATTATTGTTTTGGCCTTTGAATTGAGCAAAGGCAATTGTCCAGGAATCAATCTTAAAATTATCAATGAATCTATTGTTTAGTATAAGAAACATTGATCATAGTCAATATTCTGTTAAACCATCTTCCAGATTTTATCCTGCCCTTTTGTACCAGACAGGCTACTGTTCTAAATTAAGAGTTTAATATCTTAACTGGCAAAACTGGGAAGGTTTAGCCATAAACAGCATTTTTATAAAACTGTTGTAGAACAAGTTTTATATTTAATATACACACTTGCCATAGCTGTATTATATTGTACTTATACATTATTGTATACTTCACCTGTTGATTTATATTTTACTTGCTTGAGTACCTGCTAGGCAGCTTTCTAAGCTCTCTATTGAAAACTGACTCATTGTTTTTTGTAAGAATTTTACCTATCGGCTCAAGGTCTCCCATAAGAATATTATAACTAGGGCTTTAACCATTGATTATCTAATTAAAAGCTTATAAGCTATTCTCTTAAGTTGCAAGTCTGCCCCGCAGATAGGAAAATGGAAAAAGGAAGCATTTTAATTAATGATTTTGGCCTCATTAGACACCACCATGTAGAAGAATAAAAATAGATCCATATCCATCTCCATGTACAAACTTAAGTTCAAATGAGCCAAAGGCCTCAGCATATAAAAATTATGTTGAACCTCACAGAAAAAATTTTTTGAAATACACTTTGCCACATCTTAAACACAGCCTCAGTGGCACAAACATTGGGAGAAACCATAAATTATATCTCCTGAATTTAGAAACTTTTGTATAACAAGACTATAGAGTGGGAAAAGATCCTTACTTATCATAAACCAATATTAAAAACATATGAAGAACTCAGGAAATTAGTTATTAAAAAATTTAATCCAATAGAAATATTTGTTACAGACCTAAACTGAAAACTCTCAACAAACTTAAAAGTGACTGAGAGACAGTTAAAAAAAATGCTTAAACATAACATCCTTTAGCCATCAGAGAAATGCAAATCAAAACTCTGAAATCTCATTTTATCCTTGTAAAAATGACCAAGATTAAAAATTATTATTAACAATTTATGCTTAAGAAAATGTGGGTAAAGAAAAAGCTCTATTGCTGCAAGTGCATACTAGCACAGCCACTCCTGGATCATACCTAGTATTGAAAAACCTGGATAAATCCAGACTTCCCCAGTAGGAAGAGAAGAATCAAAAATCTAGGGCTAGCCTGTTCAGCGACCCTGCCCTAGGAACCAGCTGAAAACAAAACCAGACCACAATCCTGAGGACAATCTTGAGAAACAGGGAGTCTCCCCACTGCGATTATCACTGTACTGTTCTAGGAATGAGCTGATTACCCTGGGAGTGGTCCCGAGAGGCAGGGAACTGTCCCCCTGCTAGCATCATTGGATTCTTGGAATTTTTATGACCCTTCTAGACCACAGGGCTGTGGTCTCTTTTCCAAAAATTTCCTCTCCAGGTCACTAGAGGCTGAACTCCTCCCCCACGTGGGTCATGAGCCTCGTGTGATTGCAGCAAGGATGGTCTCCTGCAAGTCACTGGGGGGGCCATGCCCTCCCGAGACCCGAGTGAGAGTCTCCCCAGCATTGGGAGTCCCTCATTATGGCCATTTTTTTAAATTAGGCAAATATCTATCTTAAAACTCTAGCAATACCCCTGTTGGGCCTAAATACAAAAGTTTTTTGACCATAAAAACATGTGCTCAGCTATGTTTATAGCAGAACTACTTTATCATAGCCAGAATCTGAAAATAACCCAAGTGTATCTCTTTTACACCCAGGACAAATGAGACATCATCCTTTTAAATATCCATGAATACCACAAAATATCTTGGAGTAACTTTAAGCAATCAAGACAGAAGTTTGAGTCCTGTTATCTCTGCTTGTGAAGGCGGAAATTTTTTTTATTATTTTTTTATTTTTAACCATTATCATTTGTTAGAGTATGACTCCTGCCCTTGATAAATTTAGTGAGAGGCCTGAGGCCTGAGTTTCAGCAGTCCACCCTGAAACTATACCTAGCAGCAGGAAAGGACCACAAGCTGAGACAATACGACTCCCACCCAAGAGCGGGCATACAAATGGAAAAACTTGTATGATAAGAACTTTAATTCTTTTAAGAAAAAATTTAAGACATTAGAAAATAAAAAGATCTCCTATTTTCTTGGGAAAGTAGAAGAAACATAGCAAAAATGGCAATTTCACTGAAAGCAATCTACAGATTCAGTGTAAATGTCCATTAAAAATTATACCAATATTCCTCATAGAACTCACATACAGATTTAATATAAATGGTCATTAAAATTATAGCAAAACTTTTCACAGAACTCGAAAGAACAATCCTCAACTTTATAAGAAAGAAATAAAAACCCAGGATATCCTAAACAATTTTAAAATCCTATGCAATTAAGGAACCTTTGAATGTATTACAATCTTTGATTTTAAAACTTTTCTACAGAAACACAGTACTGAAATTAATCTACCTTAGATATAAATTTATATGCCTACAAACTAAAGATTTTTGACCAAGAAGCAAAATTTTAAAATGGAAAAGAAGCACATTTATCTCCTTTCATTGTCCTGAAGCTCTAATTTTCTGAGTCCAGACCTCCTTATAGCAAACCTGTCTGGCAGCCTTCGCTCCACATGGCAGGAGGCTAAGACACAGGCTCTCTAGCCCTAGGGGTCTTCTGTGGTACCAGATGGTGGGTGGGTTGCCTCTAGGAATTCAGTAACTATTGTCAGGAGACGAGAACCATCCCCTCCATTCTCTGGGCTATTTATAATGTCCCTGATTAAGGACCAGTAAGCAAGAACAACTTCTGGCACAGAATCACCTGCTTTGATCATTTTACTAAGATTTTTACTCAGTTTATCCCAAATGTCAGGGCGTATTTCTGGGCTGGTTAAAACTAACCAGGGGCATATTTCATCTATAAAACAGAAAAATGCAACTAAATCTCTTTTTCTCACTCTTACTCCTCTCACTCTGAGTGATTGCTTAAATTCCTTTATGAATTTCTCTTCCTTTGAAACTGACTGTTCCCATGTCTTATTGGATGACAATGATCCTGCGCCTACCTCATCCTATGATCTGTCCGAGTTCTACAGCTTCAGAATCTTCTTTTTTCTTCTTGTTGTCCCGGGACTGCGCGTCGTCGTCTGAATAGTTAGCCATGCTCCGAGTCCCT